>NW_007378889.1:5067-5955 GCF_000475195.1 Diaphorina citri | reverse complement strand
CTTCCGATCTTATAGTGGCAGGATTCTCCTAACGGAGCTCTTCCACCCAACCACTAATTTTATTAAAATACAGTAATAATAAGAAAAAAAAAGGATAAATGGAATTTTTAATTTGTTAAGCATGCCTACTTACTACAAGGAAAAATAAACAGCAAAAAAAAGTCCTGGCAGGAGAAGAATATCATGGCTTGCGAACCTGAGACAATGGTTCGAAAAGTCATCGGCAGAACTGTTCCGGATCGCCACCAACAAATAAGGATTGCCATGCTGATCGCCCACATTCGAAACGGCACTCACAGAAGAAGCATACTTAAATGCCTGTCACAAATATCATTCCCATCATTACACCTAGGTAAATTTTATGACTTGGTCTTTTCACTGATGTTGCTCCTTTCAGACTCGGTCAATGAGTCAAAATTTCAAAATCGGGAAACCGATAGAAATATCCGTTTCAGGGTCGACTGTGGCAAAGAGAGCAAATTTTAGCCCTTGGATTCTTTAGGAATAAGTTCTTTCACTCAACCACTTTTTGAAGTAGCCATAATAGGCTGCAGTACTGTAGACTTTCCTGGGGGGGGGGGGAAATGGGGGGGGGGGGGTTTCATGTAAATAGGGGGGGGAGGCTTTCATGCACGTGTCAAGTTATTCCACACTTCCAGCGGAGGGAGTTTTCAAGAAAAATGTTTTAAAAGGAAAACGAACCTTGGTGTAATTTAACTCACTCAAAAAGCAAAAAAATTTGAAAGGTATAAAAATTAGAAAAAAATTGACGGACCATTGAACCGCGAGGAGGTGACTCGATAAAAAAATAAAATAATATAAAAATAATTATATATATATAAAAAAAAATAATAAAACTATCAATCAATGTTAGGTCAGAACAATCGG
>NW_007378889.1:0-3371 GCF_000475195.1 Diaphorina citri | reverse complement strand
ATTGAACGCGAGAGGTGACTCGATAAAAAAAATAAAATAATAATAAAAAATAATATATATATATATAAAAAAAATAATAAACTATCAATCATGTTAGGTCAGAACAATCGCCAACGTCTATTGAAGATATGGTACTCACAAGAAGAAGATCATTCATGAATTATTTGTGGTGAAGCTGAAACTCATTCTGTCAACTCCAATTTTCTCTATCTGCTAATGCCACTTAAAAGAAGCTACTCAATAGTCCTGAGGTTTATTAATTCTGAGTGCATCCCGTACTCCAAGCATAGAGCCGAAAAAAATTTCGATCCCATCGGGAATCAAAAGCAGAACCTTCGGTCTGCAAGTCTAATGTGAGACTCAGCCCCGGAGATTTCAAATCAGCGAGTCCCTCAAACTGACCCATGATCGCCTTTACTTAAGAACCTAATTAAGGGGAACAATACGTTTAGATTTTAGAAAGACTTAGCCGTTAAGCAGGTTAGCTTTGATTATAGCTCTCAAATGTCTGGCGTATATTTAAATTTGTATGTTTTTTCCAAAGCAAATAAAAGTTGCATTTCGAAAATTTTCGTGAAAATTGTTTTTTTCCTTTTTTCTAACAAGGCAGTCTCGTGTTAACGAACATGGCTCGCAATCTATTAGCTCGTTAAATTTTTTATGAGGTTCAGTGTGCGAAAATTCTTGCAAAATATGATTTAATTAGTTCTGCAGCACCTAATTAAATAGAAATATTTCATTGCTTCCTCTGGCCGAGATCAGTGGAGGCTGAACCCAGTACTGACTGAGCTTTTGGTTTTGATGAACAGTGAAATCCTGTCACCAGAGAGAGCTGCCCAGTAACATGCAAAAAAAATTTGGACCGATTGCAATACTTTCATTACTAGTATAGCTCCGCTATACTGTAGTAATAGAAAGTAATAAACAATAGATCTACACATCACTTCTCCTTTTTATTCAAGACGTGGGTTCGAGCCTCTTCGAGGAGCCGTTATTTGTTACTGTAAAAGCGGATCTTCAAGAAGATGCGACTGGCTTTCGATTTGGGAAGGATCATTCCCCAGACTCAGGCGAGTTCAAACTAACGTGACACGTTTCCTTTTGTTATGGCGAAATAAAGCAAGAGCCCCTAATGGGCCACCGTAGCGTGGGCCAGATCGGGACCAAAATGTAATGGGTAAACTTTCTTAATGGTTTGAACATTTTTCCAAATTTCCCCTAATGGGACAAACGGACACTACTTATTCCGAAACTAACTATACTTTTTTTTTGCTTAGGCAATATAGTTTATGTGCTACGTGTGTTTAGAGACCCAGGTAGTTAATTTTCACCCCGCTATGCAAATTGAAACGAAAATGGCGTGTGCGAATATTCTTGCAAAATATGATTTAATTAGTTCTGCAGCACCTAATTAAATAGAAATATTTCATTGCTTCCTCTGGCCGAGACCAGTGGAGGCTGAACCTAGTACTGACTGAGCTTTTGGTTTTGATGAACAGTGAAATCCTGTCACCAGAGACAGTTGCCCAGTAACATGCAAAAAAATAGAAAGTAATAAACAATAGATCTGCACATCACTTCTACTTTTTATTCAAGACGAGCGTTCGAGACTCTTCGAGGAGCCGTTATTTGTTAATGTAAAAGCGGATCTTGAAGAAGATGCGACTGGCTTTCGATTTGGGAAGGATCATTCCCCAGACTCAGGCGAGTTCAAGCTAACGTGACACGTTTCCTTTTGTTATGGCGAAATAGAACAAGAGCCCCCAATGGGGCCAGATCGGGGCCAAAATGTAATGGGTAAACTTTCTTAATGGTTTGAACATTTTTCCAAATTTCCCCATAATGGGACAAACGGACACTACTTATTCCGAAACTATACTTTTTTTGCTTAGGCAAATGATGTAATGGGTAAACTTTCTTAATGGTTTGAACATTTTTCCAAATTTCCCCATAATGGGACAAACGGACACTACTTATTCCGAAACTAACTATACTTTTTTTTGCTTAGGCAAATGTGAATTCTCACGTAATTCCCCACTGACCATTTTCACACTCACACATAAACACTCCCCCATTATTATGAGTATTGACATTTCGACCAGGATGTAATTTACATAACTCATCTACCTCCTCATCCATCACGTTAAGTGACTGACTCAATATTGACTTAGTCCTGGATGGGATGAGAAGAGGAGGAGGAGGAGGAAGAAGAAGAGGAAGAACAAGAAGAAGAAGAGGAGGAGGAAGAGGAAGAAGAAGAAGAAAAAGAGGAGGAAGAAGAAGAGGGGGAGGAGGAAAGGGAGGAAAAGGAGAAAGATGTGGAGAAGGAAGAAGTGGAGGAGCAGGAGAATTAAGAGGAGGAGAAAATGTTAGGAGGAAGAGGAGAAGAAGGAGGGGGAAGAGGATAAGAAAAAGAAGTGAAAAACATTTTGGTATACTCGGACTTGTGTTGTGATTTCTTTTGTGCTGAATGATGATCAAAGACAAACCTTACCTGTTCAGGCGGGCATCGAACCCGCGACCTAGCGCTTACAAGGCAGACAGGCAGCCGCTCTACCCTTCAAACTAACCATTTTAAAACTCCTTTTTTTATTTTTTCACAAATATTTTTTTTCCTCTGAGGAGGTATATTTTCAAACATCTCAATCTTCTTCTCTCTTATTAATTTTATTGCATCCGACGTCCTTTTCACAAAGAAGAGGCAGTCCCCGAGCCTCTACAATTGAATTAAAAAGGAAAAGGAGAGACAAAATGACATCTTCTGAGACTTGGGGCGAGGGGGGAAATATTGAGAAGGTAAGGCCTTGGGGGGAAAGGAGGAAGGTAAGGATTGGGGAAGGATTAGAAGGAAGAAGATTTAAGGCTGATTGGGGACGGATGGCGGAAGGATTAGGGGCAGATTTGGGGAGGGAAATAAATTTATTCCTTAGCCAAGCACAAAAAATTCCCAATGAATTGTTAACGACCCAGGTGAAGTGGTCTTGAGGAGAACTTGAGTCATACTATGAGAAACACTTGGACCATGCTATAGACTTGAGTATTTCATTTCGTGTTTTAATTTATCTGTTGGTCTCTTCGGTACTTCGAGGTCACTGAAGAGTAGAACTTGGAAAAACTTCTAGTAGGGTCTTCAAACGAAGTATTTTTTCTTTCTTTCAAGAGATTCTTTTTTTTTCAAGAGGGAACTGGATCAACGGAGCTTTTAATTTCTTTTAATTCAAGAGGGAACTGGATCAAAGGAGCTCAAAATCAAAGAGAAACGGACAGGGTAGGTGAAAGCTAGTCGTTCCAAGAGCGAACCTTAAATGTTCAACATAAAGTTCGCCCCGGGCTGGACTCGAACTGATGTACGGATGAGTCACTCTAAACAT
>NW_007378888.1:46972-80515 GCF_000475195.1 Diaphorina citri | reverse complement strand
CTTCCGCGTCTACCAGTAAGATAGCCGGAGCCCTTTTTCGGTACCTAGGTCCGGATTTTGGGGATACCTATACCTACCTCTAAATTTTTAGCGCATTTAACCGGCAAACTGGCACCTATTTTCTTCAAATTTTTGCACAGTGGTGTGCAATCTAAATGAATGTTGACCGCTTAATTTTTATTCCCATAGTGGCCGAAACTACGTCATTGTTTGATAAGTCCCAAAAGCGGCACTTTACCCTATAAAACCTCTAAATATCCGGCGCTTTTTACCCCTAAATTATCCGTTCAGTGGAGTGCTTACCGCGATCAGTATATCTTCTAATTCGAGTTGAATGCTGACCGCTTAATTTTTATTCCCAAAGTGGCCGAAACTACGTCATTTTTTGAAAAGTCCCAAAAGCGGCACTTTACCCTTTTAAACTTCTAAATATCCGGCGCTTTTTACCCCTAAATTATCAGTTCAGTGGTGTGCTTACCGCGATCAGTATATCTTCCAATTCGAGTTTTCGGTGTGTAACAGTTGTATAATGTGTCTCAAAAGTCGCTAAAAAGGATCCCGAAATGCCGTTCGTCGTTCGGACGGTACAGCCGAAGTTCCTCAGCCGAAACAACAAGTTGTTGGACACCGCTGGCTCACCGCTGGTCAAGGAGGGAGAGCTCGATGCGGTGATCAACAATACGTTGTGCAACTGTTTGAAACAGTTGGGCAGTGTGGTGTCCTAAGTATGAATAAACTTTTTCATGACTCACCCAGGGCACTTACAAAAGCTATCTACTCCGTTTGGACATAAAAGATGTACCCCTATTTTTGTGATTGATTAACAAATGATTACAACGTCCATGGCAACTTTTTTTTCTCATTTTCAGCTGCAAATACATATATTTTCATGACTCACCCAGGGCACTTACAAAAGCTATCTACTCCGTTTGGACATAAAAGATGTACCCCTATTTTTGTGATTGATTAACAAAATATGATTACAACGTCCATGGCAACTTTTTTTTTCTCATTTTCAGCTGCAAATACATATATCGAAATATCTTTAACCTCATTTACCTTTACAACTTTCCCCAAACTGTCCAGAATTAATTTTACATTCAGGTTCACAGCTTAATTACTCGTATAGCTATCAAGTTAGTCTGTTAGTTATAATTCATGCATTTGTTAATCGACATAATTATTATACGTTAATCTTGTGTTCTAGTTTTTGGTTATTTTGTTGAAAGTTTTATGTTCTATTAAAGAGATCGAGGGAGAGGGAAAGGAACAATAAAGGGATGAAGAGAGGAGTAGTCAGGAGAAGGAAGGGAGAGAATTAGAAAGGGAAAGGAAGAAAGAACAGTTTAAGAAAGAACAGGAATGAGAGAACGAAAAAGGGAGTGGAAGAGAGAACAATAGAGGGATGAAAGAAGAAGGGAGAGTTTTTATTATTTTCGAATATTCTACACTTTGTCAAAATATTCTGTGATTTTTAACGTTGAATCCAATGATTTTAATTCAATTTGTACAGGGTGTTTTGAATATTGTTGTTTGGTTGGAGGCACCCCATGAAAGGACAAAAATCAGCGAAGCAGTGCGATCGGAAATTGACTGAAAATATGGATTATACCTACATACCTAACTGAAATTTTTTCTTCTTTAGATTTGCTCGCAAACTTCTAAAACATCCTGTATATTTGAAACACAAAATGAATCATCTAAAATTGATTTAACGGATTCAATAATATAGATATAGGTGTAGTCGGTTTACCTATTTATCTACTTATAATATTATTTATTAGACTAAAATTTATTTTGTTTTTATTATTTTCGAATATTCTACACTTTGTCAAAATATTCTGTGATTTTTAACGTTGAATCCAATGATTTTAATTCAACTTGTACAGGGTGTTTTGAATATTGTTGTTTGGTTGGAGGCACCCCATCCCATGAAAGGAAAAAAATCAGCAAATCAATGCGATCGGAAATTGAATAAAAATATGAAATATACCTTACCGGAAATTTTCTTCTTTAGATTTGCTCGCAAACTTCTAAAACATCCTGTATATTTGAAACACAAAATGAATCATCTAAAATTGATTTAACGGATTCAATAATATAGATATAGGTGTAGTCGGTTTACCTATTTATCTACTTATAATATTATTTATTAGACTAAATGTATTATTTTGTAAATAGATTCATTAGTTTTCTTCTCTAATTTATTTAATACCGATATCATCCGTGGATAAAATGCTTTGAGTGTGCCAAATCAAAAGATGATTTTTAGTTTACAACTAGAAATAATTATAAAATCATCAAATACATAAATATCGATTACATAATTATGTAGAAGCTTATTAATACCTATGAAAATAAATAATAAACACCGCTCAAAGTTTTACATAAATAATGCGAATAATTATTATATATGAAGATTATTTCTTTTTCTTAAAATAAATTTACTACTTTATAGATATCCAATTTCTCCAAACCCATTATTAGGTAGGTATTATACCTAATGTAATATTTAATCATTTATTTAATACTTAAGTTGTGTAAGATTTTCTTGAACCCATTTACCAATTTTTATCCTCAACTAGTATTTAAAAACTAGCCATTTAATTTTAAAATCTCTTTTCAAATCGTGTTACCTATTATTTTTTTCAATAGATATTGTTCAAATTTTCATTATTTAAACACAAGATTTTTTGTCTATTGGCCAAATTATCCTTTGCTATCTACTAAATATTATTTTGCTTGTCAGTTTTTTACAGATTGTTTGTGAGTTAGCATTTATAAGCACCTTTCTGAGTAGGATTTTCTGGAGCAGAATTCAGGAAATTCCACGTTTACACCAAAATTCATGTTGTTGCTATCTACTAAATATTATTTTGCTTGTCAGTTTTTTACAGATTGTTTGTGAGTTAGCATTTATAAGCACCTTTCTGAGTAGGATTTCCTGGAGCAGAATTCAGGAAATTTCACGTTTACACCAAAATTCATGTTGGGAGAGTATTTTGTGTGATATTGGATATTGAAGAAATGTAACATGATGAAGTTCAAGGCTTTTGGCTTTTTACTCTTGGCTTTTTATTGAATTATGACTTTTTACTCTTTTAGATAAAACTTTATTTTAATCAGATGGCGATTTCTCCATCTGATAACAGTCGATACCATAACTACGTTATCAACAGTCTCAAAGTTTTACATAAATAATGCGAATAATTATTATATATGAAGATTATTTCTTTTTCTTAAAATAAATTTACTACTTTATAGATATACAATTTCTCCAAACCCATTATTAGGTAGGTATTATACCTAATGTAATATTTAATCATTTACTTAATACTTAAGTTGTGTGAGATTTTCTTGAACCCATTTACCAATTTTTAGACTTATTCGTTTTCGTTTTTAAAATTCAAATTTTAAATCCATTACCTTAACTAGACTTACTTTTCATGAAATTCCACCACCTCGTAACTGGCGAAATGGTCATCTGATAATATATAATTTTGTTAAACAATAAAAAAAAAACAAGTGTTTTTCTTTCAACCTCAACATGTAACTGGCGAAATGGTCATCTGATAATATATAATTTTGTTAAACAATAAAAAAAAAACAAGTGTTTTTCTTTCAACCTCAACATAAAGAAACAACTTTCATAACGCCTGCACTAGAGGAAGGAAAGAAATAAACTAGATCGCACTCTCTTGGCCGCGTCCAGTGTGACCAGCAGACCGCAAGCCGCGTTCTGTGTGACCGAGCCTTAATAGCACATTCTAAGTCCCCGAAATAATAATAAATAATTAAATATAATGTTTTATCTAAACAGAACGGTGGTGTAATTGTTACAATAGTTACCAATAAATACTATTTAATCTCTTTAGACATAACAAGGTTATGAGGTTATGTACTTGCATTCTAAGAATCCCTTGGTATGCTCAGGCTTAAAATAAAGTGGTGTGTGTATATTAGAACGTAAATTTAAGTTTGCATTTCAGTCAATGCAAAAGGATTTGACTCTATCTATTTTTAGTATAATTTACTAACGTTTAGAACATTTTTATTTTAACCAATTTGGTAGGTATTTGTATGCTTCAAATAGTTCAAAGGTTTCTAATGTGCTTAACAACTTTAACAGTTACCACCAAGATATTCGTGAAAAATTTCACAATGAAGGAAACTCATCTTCCATTCTTGTATGTCTGTCCAACAGTGTGCTGTCCGTATCACATTTAATTAAATTGGAAACATTTATACCTACAAATACCTACAATAGGCGACCTAACTCTTACTCATAGATGTAAATAAGATAAATGACAACATAGGTACTCGTACTTATTTTGTATCCTTTCGCGAACAAAAGACCAATTTTTTTCCAAGAAACCCTTCGCTGCACTCTGTTTTCTCGGCGAAGACTTGAGCATCGCCTCAAAGCAACAAGCCCAGTTCAGTACAAACATTTCGAAATAGTAGAAAATTACAAGAAAGGTGAGTAGAAAATTGCCTCAAAGCAACATGCCCAGTTCACAGTACAAACATTTCGAAATAGTAGACAAATACAAGAAAGGTGAGTAGAAAATCGCCTCAAAGCAAGAAGCCCAGTTCAGTACAAACATTTCGAAAGAGTAGAAAATCGCAAGAAAGGTAAGAAAATTGAAAGAAAGGTGAGTGTCCGTCCCATACTAGATTCACTTGCGGTCGTCAACGCAAGAAATAGGACTCGATCGACAGCAATGGCTCCTGGAAGAAGAGGAGGGAAGAGAAGGATTGAAAAAGAGGAAAGAGAGAGAGAGACTAAAGTTAAGGAGGAGAGATAAGGTGCAAGAGGATTTGAGAGAGAGGGGATGGAGAAGAGAGGAAGCAGTAAATCGAGGTCTGTGGAGGTTGAGACTAAAAGAGGGAAATGCCAACCCCAAATGAAATTCGGAAAGTGGCAAAGTGAAAGAAGAAGACTAAATTCTCCTGTTTGTTCTTGGTTCTCAGAAAGAGCAGTTTCGTGTCATAATGTTTCATCAAAACATATTCAGGGATTACGTTCACAAGTGGAGATGTTGACACACCGATGAAGTTCATTACTCCATATTGGATCCATAATATGGATTCAAATTCAACCTAATCCATTGGAAAAGATAAATGACAACATAGGTACTCGTACTTATTTTGTATCCTTTCGCGAACAAAAGACCAATTTTTTCCAAGAAACCCTTCGCTGGCACTCTGTTTTCTCGGCGAGGACTTGAGCAACTCTTTGAAGAAATTCAAAATCGATCTCTACGGACAAATCAGCCACAATACCCCTTATATCTTAAGAGTTCCAGTTTCGTGTCATAATGTTTCATCAAAACATATTCAGGGATTACGTTCACAAGTGGAGATGTTGACACACCGATGAAGTTCATTACTCCATATTGGATCCATAATATGGATTCAAATTCAACCTAATCCATTGGTTCCATAACATATTTTCTAACTAGAGGAAGAATTGAATATGTCTTCACTTGACTTGGACTGTCAGCATGAAAATCGTCATGTAGTTCTCCTATAAAATTTACATCTATAAGTACTGGTAGGTTTCTACTTAGTCGTTTAAAATCAACAAAAAACTCTTTAAGATATAAACTTTATTTTAATTTCTATAATGTTAGATTTAGCTAGTCTAACATAAACGCAAAGTTTTGTTCTGTTGTTTTGCAAGAATTGTCTGAGCTTGTTATTACTGTTTTGTTTTTCTCTTCTTCAATTCAGATGTGGTCGGTTCTTGAACAATGCCAAAGCTTTTTCGTAGGCAAAAGTTTTGTTCTGTTGTTTTGCAAGAATTGTCTGAGCTTGTTATTACTGTTTTGTTTTTCTCTTCTTCAATTCAGATGTGGTCGGTTTTGAACAATGCCAAAGCTTTTTCGTAGGCCATAGATTTGCTATTTCACCAACTGTAAATAAAATAATAATTACCTAAGGAAAGAGGTAACAAATAAAAATGATAAAATAACTTTGAGGTAGGTATGACTCGTGAAAATTGAACCTTCTTGTTTAAATACCTCTTAAAAATGACCATCAGTTTTGAATTTTGATTTTAAGGAATTTGAGTAGAAGAAAATTGTACACTTTTATTGTCTTTTGTCCTACAACCTCATAATTTTGGTTAAGTGACTTCAGTGTTATTGTTATCACTAAATAAAATAATAATTACCTAAGGAAAGAGGTAACAAATAAAAATGATAAAATAACTTTGAGGTAGGTATGACTCGTGAAAATTGAAACTTCTTGTTTAAATATCTACCTCTTAAAAATGACCATCAGTTTTGAATTGATTTTAAGGAATTTGAGTAGAAGTTCACTTTTATTGACTTTTGTCCTACAACCTCATAATTTTGGTCAATTGACTTCAGTGTTATTGTTATCGATAAAATAACTTTGAGGTAGGTATGACTCGTGAAAATTGAACCTTCTTGTTTAAATACCTCTTAAAAATGACCATCAGTTTTGAATTGATTTTAAGGAATTTGAGTAGAAGAAAATTGTTCACTTTTATTGACTTTTGTCCTACAACCTCATAATTTTGGTTAAGTGACTTCAGTGTTATTGTTATTAATTCATTTTGAGGTGCGTAGGTACTTGTGAGAGGTCTTGCTTTTCGTATTAATTTTTGATATCTCCACTAATCTTTTTTGGTGGATGTGCCAAATCCCCGAGAATGGAAAGAAACAAAACCAGGTTGTTCAAATTTCAAAAACGTTTTATTATTAAACTATAAAAGATTTAGGTATCTACCCACACATCTAAATACAAGCCAACATTGTCAGGTATTAAATTAATTAAAGTACATACAAGAAAATCGCAAGAAAGGTAAGAAAATTGAAAGAAAGGTGAGTGTCCGTCCCATACTAGATTCACTTGCGGTCGTCAACGCAAGAAATAGGACTCGATCGACAGCAATGGCTCCTGGAAGAAGAGGAGGGAAGAGAAGGATTGAAAAAGAGGAAAGAGAGAGAGAGACTAAAGTTAAGGAGGAGAGATAAGGTGCAAGAGGATTTGAGAGAGAGGGGATGGAGAAGAGAGGAAGCAGTAAATCGAGGTCTGTGGAGGTTGAGACTAAAAGAGGGAAATGCCAACCCCAAATGAAATTCGGAAAGTGGCAAAGTGAAAGAAGAAGACTAAATTCTCCTGTTTGTTCTTGGTTCTCAGAAAGAGCAGTTTCGTGTCATAATGTTTCATCAAAACATATTCAGGGATTACGTTCACAAGTGGAGATGTTGACACACCGATGAAGTTCATTACTTCATATTGGATCCATAATATGGATTCAAATTCAACCTAATCCATTGTTAGTATAGGTTCCATATTCCATTGGTTCCATATTCCATATTACCTGGATTCAAATTCCGGACGGATATAAGATATTTTGTCATCAAAGTATTCTTCTAACATCACAATTTCTGAAGTATCACAAGTGGCACTGTGAGCCTCAACGCTTTTGATGCTTGATGCAGTTCCTTGCAGAACTCCAAGGATATTCTTTTATGATGCTGTCGTAACCAATAGCTTTATACAAACAGTTTTGAAAAAAAGGATAGGTTGTTATAATAGTCATTTATTGACATTTGGAAAATTTGGCAAAATTGGAGTGATTATTGGAAAAGGCAACCTCAGCGATCGAACGCTTTGGATTAGTCTTAATACATAATGTTCGAACAATGCTAGTTTCAGGACCTTCAAAGTTCTTGATGAAAAGAAGAAAGGTATACCTCAGGTATTAATCCTTAAAACTAACCAAATATCTAATCATTAAACGAACTACCTTAAAAAGTACATACCTACCTATCATTATAAAATAATAATTAAAATAAAAAAGAAATCCCTAAATGCATTATCTAGGTTAAATGTATTTTTTCGAGTACCTTCCATCTTTTCTTTTACCTGCTCGCTTTATCTTAAATTAATTTACTGTTAATAATTAGGTACTTTTAGGCTACTATTTTAAAATAACAGTTATAACATATGTAAAGTTATCTAGATAATATTTACCGATAAAATATAACTAGAAAATGGTACCAAGTACCTAAAAATTTGACTAATTTTATTATGAAAATAAAATATATTTTAAAAACCCTCTGTTAAATTTATCTAGTATTTACCTACTTTTAACCCTTCATTTAATTTTATCATTCCTTTCGAGACATTCATCATTGTCTTATCATCACCTTATTACCTATTTTTACTCTTATTAACCCTTTAAAATAAATATAAAATACAAGTTGGTGTTTGAAAAAAATCTCATATTCAAATTTGAATTTTAATTTCTGCGTTGCTGTGTACTTATTTTTAGAATTATGCAAATATGCACAATCTATCTTCCACAGAACGGTATTCAACAATTCAAAATCATGAATTATTTGTGGTAAAGCAGAGCTATTTCACAATTTTTGTGGATATCACAGCATTATTGTATACCTACTAAGTGTGTTTGTATCAATTTCCATATTTCAATATTATTATTTACACTGCTAATGCCGCCACTGGTCGCTACCGAATTAAAGGACCGGTCACATAGAACGCCAGAGCTATTTCACAATTTTTGTGGATATCACAGCATTACTAAGTGCCTCTTGTATCAATTTCCATATTTCAATATTATTTTTTACACTGCTAATGCCGCCACTGGTCGCTACCAAATTAAAGGACCGGTCACACAGAACGTGGCCTGCGGCCTGGCCGCAGCGAACTCTGTAATCTACGTAAATAAATTGTACATGCCACGCGGCCTGAGAGTATTTTTGGAAATGTTATGTTTTAAGATTCTCGCCTAGTCCTAAAGTTATTGAAATATGTACGAAGGAGTATGGTTTGCATCTTAAACCAATTGTCATAGTAAATTTGATAAATTTAATGAAATTCTCTTAAAGTATGAATAAACTTTTTCATGACTCACCCAGGGCACTTACAAAAGCTATCTACTCCGTTTGGACATAAAAGATGTATCCCTATTTTTGTGATTGATTAGCAAACTTTCTACTTTCAATGGTGAAGGAACTACTTATTTAGTCCTACTAAGTAGGTACCTTTTTTTTTCACCAAAATCCTTTTACTTTCTTCAATGGACTTTAGCTCAAGATCCTTATATTAAGGGAGAACCAAAATCCAATCATGCAATTAACTTTGCCCAATTTGGTCGATTTTACATAAGCTCTTTAGAGTTTAGTGGAAAGACTTCACAGTTTTAATTAAAAGCGATCAAAATCCAGTTTTGTTGCACTAATAAAAAAAACCAATCTGGTTTCTATATAAATAACCTCCTAATATCGTGTGCATGATGGAAATGCATAATGCATTTTGACAACAAACCCGTTTATACAAAAAGTCCCCGTATTTATGTATTGAATTTCTTTTCATCGTAAAAAAAAAACTCTGACACCACCATTGTCTGAAATTATGAATAATAATAATAAAAGAAATACCTATCAATAAAAACCCGTTTGTAGTCTTTGCATACGAATATGGGATAGGAATATGGCATGATTTCTTCATTTCAAGTCCTTATTGACTGGACTAAACTTTTTGTAGTTTTTGTAGAACTGGAAATTAGTCCAGTCATTCGAGTCGTTTGAGCAGCATAGACTTCTGGTCTGTAGTTCTTTTTTTCACCCTCACAACATTTTCTATTGAAAGAATAAATTCACTGTTATACAGGGTGGGATACATTCTGGTCAGACTCAGAGTCTGAGAATATTACCTTTATTACGTGACGAACATTCAAATGAGAGTATTTTGTGTGATATTGGATATTGAAGAAATGTAACATGATGAAGTTCAAGGCTTTTGGCTTTTTACTCTTGGCTTTTTATTGTATTATGACTTTTTACTCTTTTAATAGATAAAACTTTATTTTAATCAGATGGCGATTTCTCCATCTGATAACAGTCGATACCATAACTACGTTTCATGTTGGTCTGATTTGCAGTATTTTTTTCTCTAGGCCCTCCTATTATCTCAGGTACTTGTATTTTTGACGCTTGGAAATGTTATGTTTTAAGATTCTCGCCTAGTCCTAAAGTTATTGAAATATGTACGAAGGAGTATGGTTTGCATCTTAAACCAATTTATTGTCATAGTAAATTTGATAAATTGAATGAAATTCTCTTAAAGTACGAGTATGAATAAACTTTTTCATGACTCACCTGGGTTTTACAAAATAGTGAGAAGTTATGTTATAAGGTAGGGATTTTATTAACAGGAAAATGTGGGGCCCAATGTAGGTAAAGTAGTAGTAGACTAGTAGACTACCTTGTTGAGAGCATTATTGAAGTTTTAAGTAGCTACATGTGCAGCAGTGTCCGAGATGTCTAGTTTTGGTACCGAAAACCCTTTTGGAACCCTGATGATCTGTCCTGTTTTGGCCAGCTGCCTTGTAAGCGCTTGCCCGTGGGTTCGATTCCCGCCCGGGGTGGATTCTATCCTAAACGGATAAGGTTTGTTCTTGGAAAGGCTGGCTTTCTACTATCCTGGCTTCCTTCTCTCTTGGTTTTCGGGACGATATTAGCAGTTACAGTTCCTCTATCAAGCAAGAAAAAAAAATCTCATCGAATTAAAACGGAATTTAGAAGACCGAACAGGCTCTTTCACTACTTTCCTTAGTGAATTCCTAGAGATCCCATGAACCTTTACTATTGATAATATATCAGTCCCCGTAAGGACATTCAAAAATTGCACTAGCGCACGGTATTTCACGTGCACATGGCGGGGTATTGGTATTAGTTTTCAACTAGCAATAATCGCACCTCGGATAAACCTCATTGGTTACGATATCGCCGCTGCGCAAAGTTGACGAAAGAGCGGTTTCACCAACGAAACCACTGGAGCTATGTATCGTAAAATAGTGAGAAGTTCTGTTGTACTTTTTAGAACGATATGCAAAGCAAAGTAGTGAAACCTGAGTAGTGTTGAACTGTTGAGTATAGTCCGGCTCCTCAATGGGCTATGTATCGTAAAATAGTGAGAAGTTCTGTTGTACTTTTTAGAACGATATGCAAAGCAAAGTAGTGAAAACTGAGTAGTGTTGAACGTTGAACTGTTGAATCGAGTCCGGCTCCTCAATGAGCTATGTATCGTAAAATAGTGAGAAGTTCTGTTGTACTTTTTAGAACGATATGCAAAGCAAAGTAGTGAAAACTGAGTAGTGTTGAACTGTTGAATAGAGTCCGGCTCCTCAATGAGAACACCGTTTAGTTTTTCATACACGTGCTGCCATCTAGTTCAGTTCCAGCGCACTTCAATCACTTTATCAACAGAGGGGAGAACGTTGTCATCTGTCGCTCGACAAGTGCTGCCGCTAACAGACAACCAATGAAGTAACCAGTTTACCTTGAAATGTTCTGGAGGGAACAACTCGGTTATACCGGTCAGTTTTCAGTTCTAGTTGATCTTGTCTTGTGGCGGTGCGATCTCTGGATCTCAACAGTTCGGTATCGGTAGTGTATACGATGTGAGTTTTACGTGATGGATTTCGGAAGTGTTCTGCGTGAAAAAACAAGTAGAGAAAAAGTATTTTTATTAGTTGTTCACATCAAAATGTAATTTATTTTGTAAACAATAATTTTTCGAACGTGAGTTCGTCTAAAAAGACGTAGGTAATCTCGTTCAAATACCTAACCAATAAGTAGTTTCGAATTAGAGGGGAGGGAACAACTCGGTTATACCGGTCAGTTTTCAGTTCTAGTTGATCTTGTCTTGTGGCGGTGCGATCTCTGGATCTCAACAGTTCGCAGTTCGGTGTCGGACGTGTATACGATGTGAGTTTTACGTGATGGATTTCGGAAGTGTTCTGTGTGAAAAAACAAGTAGAGAAAAAGTATTTTTTATTAGTTGTTCACATTAAAATGTAATTTATTTTGTACACAGTAATTTTTCGAACGTGAGTTCGTCTAAAAATACGTAGGTAATCTCGTTCAAATACCTAACCAATTGTTTCGAATTAGAGGTACAACGTACCTATTCCGGTACCTACAGTGGTTTAATTATCATTTTTTCTAATAAATATATTATTATTTCACTTTCTATTGCCGTTTTTGCTCACTTTTTGCCCTTCCGCGTCTACCAGTAAGATAGCCGGAGCCCTTTTACGGTACGTAGGTCCGGATTTTGGGGATACCTATACCTACCCCTAAATTTTTAGCGCATTTAACCGGCAAACCGGCACCTATTTTCTTCAAATTTTTGCACAGTGGTGTGCAATCTAAATGAATGCTGACCGCTTAATTTTTATTCCCAAAGTGGCCGAAACTACGTCATTGTTTGATAAGTCCCAAAAGCGGCACTTTACCCTATTAAACCTCTAAATATCCGGCGCTTTTTACCCCTAAATTATCCGTTCAGTGGAGTGCTTACCGCGATCAGTATATCTTCTAATTCGAGTTTTCGGTGTGTAACAGTTGTATAATGTGTCTCAAAAGTCGTTAAAAAGGATCCCGAAATGCCGTTCGTCGTTCGGACGGTACAGCCGAAGTTCCTCAGTCGGAACAACAAGTTGTTGGACACCGCTGGCTCACCGCTAGTCAAGGAGGGAGAGCTCGATGCGGTGATCAACAATACGTTGTGCAACTGTTTGAAACAGTTGGGCAGTGTGGTGTCCGTGGCGGGGGACATCTTCAAGCAGTTGAACGAGGAATTGGTGGCGGTTAGCGAGAAGACGGATGCTCTCAAGGCGAGGATGGCCAGGCTGAATGCCCACACGGAGGAGTTTGATCCGAAACTCGTCACAGTCCGTAAGTTGAACTTTGTTTGTTTATTCGGTCAAAGTGGGGGAAAGCCTCTCGTCTTCAAAAAGCTCCAAAATAGAAAAGAAGGTACTTGTTCAGAAGTAACGTCAATGGAAAATGGCTATATAAAGAAGCTTCCACAAGTTGAGCAGTGACCAGTGGTATAATTGAATAGGGTTAGGTTAAACACAAAAGGAGCTTTTACAATTTGAGCAGTGACCAGTTTACACCTTGTGGTTGGTAGTCTGAAATGGTCACCCATCGAGATCAAGCCAGGCTAGACGTTGCTTAACTCGAAATAACCAAATAACCTCAATACTGTAAAGTATCGTTTATATACCAAGAACCCGTAGTGTACTTACTGGAGCCTCTTGGAGAAGAAGAGTTGAAATATTTGACTTGGTAATGTTGTCACATCCACCATTATCCTTCGAATTAGCTTTGTTCAATGTGGTAAAATGGATGCATCCACCAGTATAATATCCCAATACGTGTGTTCTCTTTTTGGTGGATGTGCTATTTGCACCAGTGTATTTCTTCATTCAAGCTTATAGGATTATTTCCAAGGAGAATTTTTCAAGCAACATTTTTAAACCTTTTTAAACTAAACTTAAATTGAACTTTTTATAGGATTCTCATAAAAAAATTTTGTACTTAGGTACCCTAGGCTACTGTTAATATTTTGACAAATATTGAAAGTATCTACTCTGTTATCCCCTGTCGAAAGAAAAGAATTCTGAATATCCGGTCCACATGACTCTGTTAGGAAATGTAATCTACTCTGGTAGGTATTAGGGTATTTTTTTTCTACAAAGAGGGTAGGTACCTTCGCTACATAACCCGATGGTATTCATCAGCTGTTACTAGCGAGATTGATAGGTTCGTGAGTATTTCCTAACATACCACCTGGTTGCTGGGCTTACAGCTGGTACGTGGGTAAGGCATAGGTAGGTACCTATTTTTTGTATGAAAAAAAAAGGATATATTTAACATTAAAAATGAAAGTAATGATAGGTGAATGACAATAAAGGTACTTATTTGACAATAAAGGTACTGACAATAAAGGTACTAATAAAGGAACTACTTATTTAGTCCTACTAAGTAGGTACCTTTTTTTTTCACCAAAATCCTTTTACTTTCTTAGGTTTGAGGTAGGTAGGTACTTTCTACTTTGTTAACAAGCACAAGGCCGGGTAACACATTCACAATGTATTCTGGCTTCATTAGAATGAAAATATTCTAATGGATATGACATTTCACATGATTTATCGATATTCTAGTTTAATTTAGGCATCATATAACACTATAACAGCATACAATATTAAATTTATCATTGCCAGACTCGTCTCAACAGTTTATTTAGCAGTTTTTAGCGCCCATTTGTTGTTTGAAAATTTGCGCAAATCGTTTAGATTTAGATTTATGTCTTACTTGTTCAAGGACGTCGCAATCGTCTCGCGTAATAAATTTGATGAATGAATTCACCTGATGAAATTTATGTCGTTTGTCGGTAGTCTAACTCACCTACTTGCTTATTGATGTTATTACTGGAATAAAGTAGCTATAGCCAGCCTAGTTAGCTTGGTTGGTAGCGTCTGCCTTGTAAGCGCTAGGCCACGGGTTCGATTCCCGCCCGGAGTGGACCTTATCCTGATGGTATAATGTTCGTTCTCGGAACGGCTGGCTTTCTCCTATCCTGTCTTCATTTTTTCTCTCTTCAATTTCGGTACTTTGAGACCTTAGCAGTTACAGTTCCCTCTTGAAAATAGAAAGTAAAAAATAAATAAGTAATAATAATAATACCTTTCCATCCTGTAATCTGAGAAGTGTGTGTGGCACTTGGCAAACTTCCTAACCCGTTCAGACAAACCGCTGTCACTGTCACTTCACATCCTAATAATATTATATCCAACAATGATAAAGATACCTATCAGAAATTCTTCAAAACTATCTTTCTTTTTTATCTGGGTTTGACATTTACATGAATTGTTATTATTTTAATGTTATTTTTAATTGTATTATTTTTGATTTTAATAATGTTGTTTTTTATTTATTTTAATTGTCAATCGTTGCTGGCAATGTGTATGTCTGTCTGTCTGTCTGTCGAGTGACAAGTGACGCTAATATCATCGTAAGGAGGAATCAAATTCGATGTTGTGTTCTATTTATCACCGTAGAACAGGACATGGGCCAATATAAACAAACTCTTGGCCCAAGATGTCTTTGTCGGTAAAAGAAACAAGTAAACAAACACAGTACCTATGAAGTGAACACGGTTTAGAGGGGCTAACGTAAGGAGCTTTTGTCCACATAATTAGTAGGTACTCGAACACCAACAAATGGAAAAAGAGGTTTGAGGCACACTTTGGCTGGTTGGTACTGTTTTTTTTCACCAAAATCCTTTTACTTTCTTCAATGGACTTTAGCTCAAGATCCTTATATTAAGGGAGAACCAAAATCCAATCATGCAATTAACTTTGCCCAATTTGGTCGATTTTACATAAGCTCTTTAGAGTTTAGTGGAAAGACTTCACAGTTTTAATTAAAAGCGATCAAAATCCAGTTTTGTTGCACTAATAAAAAAAACCAATCTGGTTTCTATATAAATAACCTCCTAATATCGTGTGCATGATGGAAATGCATAATGCATTTTGACAACAAACCCGTTTATACAAAAAGTCCCCGTATTTATGTATTGAATTTCTTTTCACCGTAAAAAAACTCTGACACCACCATTGTCTGAAATTATGAATAATAATAAAAAAAAAAGAAATACCTATCAATAAAAACCCGTTTGTAGTCTTTGCATACGAATATGGAATAGGAATATGGCATATGATTTCTCCATTTCAAGTCCTTATTGACTGGACTAAACTTTTTGTAGAACTGGAAATTAGTCCAATCATTCGAGTCGTTTGAGCAGCATAGACTTCATCTGGTTTGTAGTTTTTTTCACCCTCACAACATTTTCTATTGAAAGAATTCACTGTTATACAGGGTGGGATACATTCCGGTCAGACTCAGAGTCTGAGAATATTACCTTTATTACGTGACGAATATTCAAATTTGCCTCGCTAGGTAGCGCCAGTATGCAAGCACGCTTGCGGAGGAGCAGAAAGAAATGCGCAGAAACGTATGCGCACAAACACATCAATGTGTTGCCTGCAAGGGAGCTTTGCGCGGGACATTTCAAATGACGTCATCGCCTACAGGAGCGTATGCTGTGACGTCAAAGTTCACGATTTACCGGTATTTTTAAATCAATTAATCTCGGGATATAGAAGTCGTAGAACAAAAAGGAAAATTCCATTATTCCTCATTTTTTCTGCTCTTTGACTTGAAACTTCACCCACATAAGCGCAACTGTTCTATTGAGGAAAGGAAGGAAATCAAGTTCGCACATCCACTAATATCCTCCGAAGTTCGAAATGCCTCTGGTCAATGTGGTAAAATGAATGTTTTCGTTCTTTTTGGTGGATGTGATATTTGCACCAGTGTACTCATTTTATATCTTAATTCAAACGATTTCTTTTCTATGTACACTGGGATTTAAAACTAACTCACTTCGTTATAAATTCAATAATATTTTTTCCAACACTGATACATAATGACAACTAAAAGTTCATAAAGTGCACAATGAACATATTGTCCAATGTCCAGTTTTGTTAACAAGCACAAGGCCGGGTAACACATTCACAATGTATTCTGGCTTCATTAGAATGAAAATATTCTAATGGATATGACATTTCAAATGATTTATCGATATTCTAGTTTAATTTATGCGTCATATAACACTATAACAGCATACAATATTAAATTTATCATTGCCAGACTCCTCTCAACAGTTTATTTAGCAGTTTTTAGCGCCCATTTGTTGTTTGAAAATTTGCGCAAATCGTTTAGATTTAGATTTATGTCTCACTTGTTCAACTGTTTCGCTGGAGATAGCCTGGATGGCACCTCTTGGTATCCTCTTAATGGAATAATATATGGACTCACAGCTTTTCTCTGGAATAAACCTGATTGTGCGGACTTTCTAGAGCTGCTGCAGGTGAATTTTAGAGAAACTGAAGAGGTTGAAATATACCAGTGAGGGTGCTTCGAGGTTCCATCAAGGCCCGGGGATAGCAGCTTAACTCCAAACACAAAAAGCCCACTCCGAGGCTTAGGTGTAGGGGCGAACAGCCCTAAAGGATGGGTTAAGCTTCTACGAATCTACGAATCTCTCACTTGTTCAAGGACGTCGCAATCGTCTCGCGTAATAAATTTGATGAATGAATTCACCTGATGAAATTTATGTCGTTTGTCGGTAGTCTAACTCACCTACTTGTTTAAGTATTGATGATATGACCGGAATAAAGTAGCTATAGCCAGCCTAGTTAGCTTGGTTGGTAGCGTGTCTGCCTTGTAGCTAGGCCACGGGTTCGATTCCTGCCCGGAGTGGACCTTATCCAAAACAAATAAGGTTCGTTCTCCGAACAGCTGGCTTTCTCCTATCCTGTCTTCATTCTTTCTCTCTTCGGTACTTTTTAAGACCTTAGCAGTTACAGTTCCCTCTATCAAACCTCTTGAAATAAATAAATAAATAAGTAATAATAATACCTTTCCATCCTGTAATCTGAGAAGTGTGGGTGTGGCACTTGGCAAACTTCCTAACCCGTTCAGAGAAACCGCTGTCACTGTCACTTCACATCCTGATATTATATCCAACAATGATAAAGATAGGTACCTATCAGAAATTCTTCAAAACTATCTTTCTTTTTTATCTGGGTTTGACATTTAACATGAATCATCGTTATTACTTTAATGTTATTTTTAATTGTATTATTTTTGATTTTAATAATGTTGTTTTTTATTTTAATTGTCAATCGTTGCTGGCAATGTGTATGTCTGTCGAGTGACAAGTGACGCTAATATCATCGAAAGGAGGTATCAAATTCGATGTTGTGTTCTATTTATCACCATAGAACAGGACATGGGCCAATATAAACAAACTCTTGGCCCAAGATGTCTTTGTCGGTAAAAGAAACAAGTAAACAAACTCAGTACCTATGAAGTGAACACGGTTTAGAGGGGCTAACGTAAGGAGCTTTTGTCCACATAATTAGTAGACTCTGGGCCCAAGATGTCTTTGTCGGTAAAAGAAACAAGTAAACAAACACAGTACCTATGAAGTGAACACGGTTTAGAGGGGCTAACGTAAGGATCTTTTGTCCACATAATTACCTAGTACTCGAACACCAACAAATGGAAAAAGAGGTTTGAGGCACACTTTGGCTGGTTGGTACTGTAGCTATCATTCCAAGAACTTTAAAAAAATCTTTTGTTGTATCATCCTGAGGGGTGTTATATCATCCTGTGATTATTTATTTTGTTTAAGAATAAAGTAAAAAATAGATAGGTAGCATTTACCTACCTCCCCAATCCAGGACCTAAAAAATTTGTAAACGGAACTCAAAAACCCTAAAAAACAAAGATCATCAACCCCGAAGGCTTAATTCCACCAAAGTTAAAAAAAAAAGAAGAAGAAAAAAATGCAAGTAAGGTCAATGGTTCAAAACTTCACCCCGAAATTCTCGGTAATAGAAAAGAGAAAACCAAATACCTAAGTAGGTATACCTACCAAAATGGATACCTAACCAAATAGTTCCCTCCCTATTAAGAGATAAGGAAAGGGCCATAATAATAGCATTAGTGGAACAATGTTGGAACATTGAGTGGGTGTCAAATTTCAAGTGTCAATAAAATTCACGGCCTTTTATTTTTACTCTAGAAACCTTTTTGAAGGAAACAAAGTAAGGAAAAAATAACCTTTTTTTCTTGTAACCTACATTTTCTCAAGAACCTCTCACCTACCTGACTGTTGAAGGCCAGACTTTTATTGAGTAATGCTGTGGTCAGGGGTACTCATAAAGTATTTAGTAGGGTATTTTATGGATACCTCTCTCATCCTTTTTACATGGTTTTTACGTTCCTTTTTCTCACTTGGAAAGGGTTGTGGTGCTTTTATTTAGTAGGGTATTTTATGGATACCTCTCTCATCCTTTTTACATGGTTTTTACGTTCCTTTTTCTCACTTGGAAAGGGTTGTGGTGTTTTTAAGTCTTTCCTTTGAGAAGGGGTTTTGGAGATGTTTTATGTACTTTTCCTACAACTATGGCCTTTTTTGCTTATTAATTTAGGAGTCTCTCTTGGCTCTATCATTTTCCCCCTTCTTTGAAAGACTGAAAAAGTAGCGCCCATCTTTGAAATTCTTTACTCAGGGTTCCTAAAACTCCGATGGGGTAGACGGACCCAAAATTATTTCCAAAGTTCCAAGACATAGTATGCTTGCCCTTTACACTTCTTATGGGGTATTGATAAGGATGTACATAGTATCTATTGGAGATACTAGAATACATACCTTTGTATTGAGATATCAAAAAAATGTTTTCGAAAAAAAAAGAAGAAGTACCTAACCTTTTCTGAAAAAGTCTTTGTGTTTTACGTGTCCTCATTTTTGCTTCTTCCTCTTTGTAGGTTACTTTTACTTATATGTCTTCTCACTTCTTATTCAAAACTTGCCAAACACAGGATGTAAAAATTATTCCCTCAAAAAACACGAGGTGTGAAAATCAAAAGCCAAGCTGCTAGATTTGTTTTTAGGGCATTGGCAATAAAGTTTTGTTAAATTGACTTATTGAAGGTACATTGGTTTGCCCGGGGCGAACTTTACCCTTAGAAGGTTCGTTAAAAGAACTTCTGACTTTCTTCTATCCCCTCCTCCTTTTCTCTTCGGTTTCGGGACGATAAGACCTCCTTTTTGGTACAGTTCCTTCTATCAAGCCTCTTCACCGACCAAATACATAAGATGATAAGACTCTGTTCAGATCTTTCTAACACCATATTATTGTCCGTAACTTGACGTAATGCACGACTCTGCCATATCGGATATTGAGAAACCTTGGCTTTATTTTCACTATTTAGTTTATTCTTTTCAATCTCCTCTCCCATACAAACTCCGTGCGCAGAAACGTATGCGCACAAACACATCAATGTGTTGCCTGCAAGGGAGCTTTGCGCGGGACATTTCAAATGACGTCATCGCCTACGGGAGCGTATGCTGTGACGTCAAAGTTCACCATTTACCGGTATTTTTAAAGATTTATCTCGGGATCCAGAAGTCGTAGAACAAAAAGGAAAATTCCATTATTCCTCATTTTTTCTGCTCTTTGACTTAGAAACTTCACCCACATAAGCGCAACTGTTCTCTCGAGGAAAGGAAAGAAATCAAGTTCGCACATCCACTAATATCCTCCGAAGTTCGAAATGCCTTTGGTCAATGTGGTAAAATGGATGCTTCCACCAATATCCCAATACGTACGTTCTCTTTAGTGGATGTGCTATTTGCACCAGTGTACTCATTTTATATCTTCATTCAAACGATTTCTATTCTTTTAATTTTAAGAGTTCCAATTTCTCTATCATGGGTAATCTGAGCTCATTACAGTCATAATCCATAAACTCACAACTACATATTTTCTAACTAGAGGAAGAATTGAATATGTCTTCACTTGACTTGGACTGTCAGCATGAAAATCGTCATGTAGTTCTCCTATAAAATTTACATCTATAAGTACTGGTAGGTTTCTACTTAGTCGTTTAAAATCAACAATAAACTCTTCAAGATAAACTTTATTAATAATTTCTATAATGTTAGCTTTAGCACGGGGAAAGCCCCTCGTCTTCAAAAAGCTCCAAAATATAAAAGAGGGTACTTGTTCAGAAGTAACGTCAATGGAAAATTGCTATAAAAAGAAGCTTCTACAAGTTGAGCAATGACCAGTGGTATAATTAAATAAGGTTAGGTTAAACACAAAAGGAGCTTTTACAATTTGAGCAGTGACCAGTTTACACCTTGTGGTTGGTACTCTGAAATGGTCACCCGTCACCCATCGAGATCAAGCCAGGCTAGACGTTGCTTAACTCGAAATAACCAAACAACCTCAATACTGTAAAGTAAGTATCGTTTATATACCAAGAACCCGTAGTACTGGAGCCTCTTGGAGAAGAAGAGTTGAAATATTTGACTTGGTAAAGTTGGCACATCCACCACTATCCTCCGAATTAGCTTTGTTCAATGTGGTAAAATGGATGCATCCACCAATATCCCAATACGTGTGTTCTCTTTTTGGTGGATGTGCTATTTGCACCAGTGTATTTCTTCATTCAAGCTTAGGATTATTTCCAAGGAGAATTTTTCAAGCAATATTTTTAAACCTTTTTAAACTAAACTTAAATTGAACTTTTTGTAGGATTCTCATAGAATTTTTTTGTACTTAGGTACCCTACTGTTAATATTTTGACAAATATTGAAAGTATCTACTCTTAACATAGAATTTTTTTGTACTTAGGTACCCTACTGTTAATATTTTGACAAATATTGAAAGTATCTACTCTAAGTTATCCCCCGTCGAAAGAAAAGAACTCTGAATATCCGGTCCACATGACTCTGTTAGGAAATGTAATCTACTCTGGTAGGTATTAGGGTATTTTTTCCTACAAAGAGGGTAGGTACCTTCGCTACGTAACCCGATGGTATTCATCAGCTGTTACTAGCGAGATTGATAGGTTCGTGAGTATTTCCTAACATACCACCTGGTTTTTGGGCTTACAGCTGGTACTTTGGGTAAGGAATAGGTACCTATTTTTTGTATGAAAAAAAGAAGGATATAATTATTTAACAAGTAAATGAAAGTAATGATAGGTGAATGACAATAAGGGTGTAGGTTTCAGGTACTTTCTACTTTCAATGGTGAAGGAACTACTTATTTTAGTCCTACTAAGTACCTTTTTTTTCACCAAAATCCTTTTACTTTCTTCAATGGACTTCAGCTCAAGATCCTTATATTAAGGGAGAACCAAAGATCCAATCATGCAATTAACTTTGCCCAATTTGGTCGATTTTACATAAGCTCTTTAGAGTTTAGTGGAAAGACTTAACAGTTTTAATTAAAAGCGATCAAAATCCAGTTTTGGTGCACTAATAAAAAAAACCGATCTGGTTTCTACATAAATAACCTCCTATAAATACCGAATTATTGCAATCCTGTGCTCAGCGCTTGCTCAACTGCAAAGGACATCCTTATATTTGTTCATAAATACGGGTGTAAGTCTTTTCTTTGAGAAGGGGTTTTGGAGATGTTTTATGTACTTTTCCTACAACTATGGCCTTTCTTGCTTATTAATTTAGGAGTCTCCCTTGGCTCCATCATTTTCCCCCTTCTTTGAAAGACTGAAAAAGTAGCGCCCATCTTTGAAATTCTTTACTCAGGGTTCCTAAAACTCCGATGGGGAAGACGGACCCAAAATTACTGGAAGTAATTTTGGGTCCAAGACATAGTATGCTTGGCCTTTACACTTCTTATTGGGTATTGATAAGGATCTACATAATATCTATTGGAGATGCTAGAATCTAGAATACATACCTTTGTATTGAGATATCAAAAAAATGTTTTCGAAAAAAATAAGAAAGAAGTAACCTTTTCTGAAAAAGTCTTTGTGTTTACGTGTCCTCATTTTTGCTTCTTCCTCTTTATACATAGGTAGGTTACTTTTACTTCTATGTCTTCTTACTTCTTATTCAAAACTTGCCAAACACAGGATGTAAAAATTATTCCCTCAAAAAACACGAGGTGTGAAAATCAAAAGCCAAGCTGCTAGATTTGTTTGTAGGGCATTGGCAATAAAGTTCTGGTAAATTGACTTATTGAAGGTACATTGGTTTGCCCGGGCGAACTTTATCCTTACACCCATATTTATGAACAGTAGCGCCCATCTTTGAAATTCTTTACTCAGGGTTCCTAAAACTCCGATGGGGAAGACGGACCCAAAATTACTTCCAAAGTTCCAAGGTCTTAGTATGCTTGGCCTTTACACTTCTTATTGGGTATTGATAAGGATGTACATAATATCTATTGGAGATGCTAGAATCTAGAATACATACATACCTTTGTATTGAGATATCAAAAAAAATGTTTTCGAAAAAAAAGAAGAAGTACCTAACCTTTTCTGAAAAAGTCTTTGTGTTTTACGTGTCCTCATTTTTGCTTCTTCCTCTTTGTAGGTTACTTTTACTTCTATGTCTTCTTACTTCTTATTCAAAACTTGCCAAACACACAACACAGGATGTAAAAATTATTCCCTCAAAAAACACGAGGTGTGAAAATCAAAAGCCAAGCTGCTAGATTTGTGTTGTAGGGCATTGGCAATAAAGTTCTGTTAAATTGACTTCTTGAAGGTACATTGGTTTGCCCGGGGCGAACTTTATCCTTAGAAGGTTCGTTAAAAGAACTTCTGACTTCTCCTCCTTTTCTCTTTGATTTCGGGGCGATAAGACCTCCTTTTTGGTACAGTTCCTTCTTAAAAGCCAAGCTGCTAGATTTGTTTGTAGGGCATTGGCAATAAAGTTCTGGTAAATTGACTTATTGAAGGTACATTGGTTTGCCCGGGGCGAACTTTATCCTTAGAAGGTTCGTTAAAAGAACTTCTGACTTTCTTCTATCCCCTCCTCCTTTCCTCTTCGGTTTCGGGACGATAAGACCTCCTTTTTGGCACAGTTCCTTCTTTCAAGCCTCTTCACCAACCAAATACATGAGATGATAAGAGGCATTTGATTGGTCAATTTTGACTTGAGACTGATCTAAGAACGATCATTCTTGTTCATAAATACGAGTGTTAGAAGGTTCGTTAAAAGAACTTTTGACTTTCTTCTATCCCCTCCTCCTTTCCTCTTCGGTTTCGGGACGATAAGACCTCCTTTTTGGCACAGTTCCTTCTTTCAAGCCTCTTCACCAACCAAATACATGAGATGATAAGACTCTGTTCAGATCTTTCTAACACCATATTATTGTCCGTAACTTGACGTAACGCACGACTCTGCCATCTCGGATATTGAGAAACCTTGGCTTTATTTTCACTATTTAGTTTATTCTTTACACTTTCCTCTCCCATACAAACTCCGAAATACAAATAGGTGTACTGGGAACCGTGATAAAAAGGTTTGGGAGTTCACTCAATGAATGGCAACATATTTGTGTAGCAGATATCAGAGGTATTGTTCAAATCGGATGTGTGATACATTTCGAGCTCATACTGCGGAAAGAATACAAAATCCGAGGTTCTATAGACACATAGTACATAGATGTATTCTACTATCTACCTATCTATTTAAGTACGTACGAGTAGATATACCTAGATGGATATAGGTACATAACTTTTTATCCCATCACAACATTGTTCATTGCTAACTTCTCATATATACAATCAAAACCCGAGTTTTATACGATGCAACATAAATATGGCATCTCTAATCAGCGTAAAACTTTGTATAAATTATACAACAGGTAATAGGTAGGTATACAAATTTTATGTAATATGTAATATTATTTGTATAAAACCTAAGTATCTAGGCATTCTAAACCATATGTGATACAAGGATACAACAGGTATTAAACACAACAACATAACTCAAATTGTACTCAATACACAATCCATGTTCTACACCCACACATTACATTATCAGAATGCACCTCTCTTCCATAGAGCAAGTCAGTGGTGTATGTTTCATGAAGGCCAGAGAATCTCCTCTTACTCTCTACGGGTTTATTGTCACTCCTTGTTACACTACCATTTACCTTCTTCTCTTCTTTTCTTTCGCCTTTTGCCATGTTCAGACGGGGTCGGAGTTTTTCGTATTGTTCAAATCGGATGTGTGATACATTTCGAGCTCATACTGCGGAAAGAATACAAAATCCGAGGTTCTATAGACACATAGTACATATAGGTGTATTCTACTATCTATCTATTTAAGTACGTACGGGTAGATATAAATCAGGGGTGCCCAACCGGTCGATCGCAGACTGATTTCAAGTCGATCGCGGCAAAAAATAATGATAAAGGAACATAATGTTAAAAATAACAAGAGAGAAAAAAAAATCGCCAGAAGTTCATTTTCAATTAGTTTTATGGACTTTGTAAGTGGCATTTAAAAAAGAACTTTCGGCAGATCAGTCTCACATTAGGTAAGTCGATCGCAAGACTGTATTGAAAATTTAAGTCGATCTTCCTCTAAAAAGGTTGGGCACCCCTGATATAGATGGATACATCTTTTTATCTCATCACAACAATCGTTACAACATGGTTAGAACATCTGATATAATATTATGTTCATTGCTGACTTCTCATATATCTAACATGAAATGGCACCATAACAGCATAACTTAACATCTAGGTAGATCTGTAGAATGTAAGCTAATACGATGATGGAAAAGTTGCTTGTATTATTAATATTTATTGTAGTTAAGTAGAACAAAGAGAGAAATATCTCCGCAGAATTTAGGCTTAGCTTAGGAGATTTTTATTGTATAAATCTATTATGAAAACAAATACATGAGATGATAAGACTCTGTTCAGATCTTTCTAACACCATATTATTGTCCGTAACTTGACGTAACGCACGACTCTGCCATCTCGGATATTGAGAAACCTTGGCTTTATTTTCACTATTGAGTTTATTCTTTACACTTTTCTCTCCCATACAAACTCCCAAATACAAATAGGTGTACTGGGAACCGTGATAAAAAGGTTTGGGAGTGCACTCAATGAATGGCAACATATTTGTGTAGCAGAGATCAGAGGTATTGTTCAAATCGGATGTGTGATACATTTCGAGCTCATACTGCGGAAAGAATACAAAATCCGAGGTTCTATAGACACATAGTACATAGGTGTATTCTATAAGTACGTACGAGTAGATATAGATGGATATACATATCTTTTTATCTCATCACAACAATCGTTACAACATGTTTAGAACATCTGATATAATATTATGTTCATTGCTAACTTCTCATATATCTAACATGAAATGGCACCATAACAGCAAAACTTAACATCTAGGTAGATCTGTAGAATGTAAGCTAATACGATGATGGAAAAGTTGCTTGTTTTATTAATATTTATTGTAGTTAAGTAGAGCAAAGAGAGAAATATCTCCGCAGAAGTTAGGCTTAGCTTAGGAGATTTTTATTGTATAAATCTATTATGAAAAAATATATAAGAACATTCAATTCAATTCAATTCAATTCAATTCTTGTGCGACCAGCGATGTATCTGAATTTTTCTAACAATGCGTCTAAAAGATTACCTAGGGAAAAGAATCGATAGACGGAACTGTAACAACCTGTAGCCTTTTGGTCCCGAAATTGAAGCTGGAAAAAACCAGCCGCTCCGAGAACAGCTAAAGAATGGCTGGCTGATTCCTGGACTAACATGAAATGGCACCATAACAGCATAACTTAACATCTAGGTAGATCTGTAGAATGTAAGCTAATACGATGATGGAAAAGTTGCTTTCCTTGATTCCTCTTGTGCGACCAGCGACGTATCTGAATTTTTCTAACAATGCGTCAAAAAGATTACCTAGGGAAAAGAATCGATAGACGGAACTGTCTCAACCTGAAGCCTTTTGGTCCCGAAATTGAAGCTGGGAAAAAACCAGCCGCTCCGAGAACAGCTAAAGAATGGCTGGCTGATTCCCGGATGACTTAATCTGCAGACCCTCTCGCCCACAGAAGCTCCGGGTGTTGAAGCCCAACAACCAATTGAAATAGGAAATAGAAAGCCACTATGGCAAAAGAGGAAATTGAAATTCTATGTCCGAATTCATCAGCGTCAAGGGAGAACAAAGCAACATTGAGCTTTTGAGCCTTCGGCTTTCCTTGATAATCTGCAGACCCTCTCGCCCACAGAAGCTCCGGGTGTTGAAGCCCAACAACCAATTGAAATAGGAAATAGAAAGCCACTGTGGCAAAAGAGGAAATTGAAATTCTATGTCCGAATTCATCATGATAATCTGCAGACCCTCTCGCCCACAGAAGCTCCGGGTGTTGAAGCCCAACAACCAATTGAAATAGGAAATAGAAAGCCACTGTGGCTAAAGAGGAAATTGAAATTCTATGTCCAAATTCATCAGCGTCAAGGGAGAACAAAGCAACATTGAGCTTTTGAGCCTTCTGCTTTCCTTCTTTGCCTTCCCTTAGCTTTGCCTCCCATTGAAATTTCCAAATCTAAACGTAGGTAGGCAGGTATTAGGTATCTACTCTACAATGGAAAGCTCCTCACGCAATCCTAAATGTCCATTTTGTATGGTTATCAAATGTGCCCTAGTTTTCAATAGATAGGTACCTCTCCACCTATACCTGCCTATTATAACTCTAACTACCTTTACCTACCTACCCCTTCCTTTATATTTATACCCTTTACCTTTACCTATGCCATTATTTCGAAAAAATAAAAAAATCCCCGGTTTGGCAGCAGTATTCCCTCTCATCCTTTTGTTTTTCCGGGATAGCATCAATAAAACTCTGCAGCATCATCAACATAAAACTGTAGCATGTACACTCCAGGACTCCAGGTATTCCTCACAACTTTGAAAATCCCGGTATTGACTTTGAAGGTGTGATGGCTTTTGATTTCCTGGAATTGAGAGAAGGGGCTTCCGGGCAATATGAAGCCTCATGTTTTTGCTTTTAAATCCTTTTCCTTTATTCTACTTACAGAAGACGGAACGGCCGCTACCTTCCTTACACATACCTCGCTACTTGCTATTCAGCGGAATTATTTATATTTTAAACTGACTTGTTTCAACACCTTCCAAGGTACCTCTCCGAGCTAAATCAAATTCAAAGACCACACACTTCACCATTTGAAAGTTCTCAGATGAAAAATACCTACCTTGAAGAAGAAGAAGAAGAAAAGAAGAAGAAAGAACATCTTCAACTCAAAGTTGTAACAAATTACAAAGCTCCACCGTCCATATTCCACACCAACAACGAGAACAACATCAACAATAGCTTCAAGCTCTACGCTTTGCTGAACTCTGAAACCTGGCTAGAATTTTGAAAGATGATCACAGGTTGTTGAATGGTAATAAATTAACCGAGCGATGCGTTAGCGCGGCACTTCTGCGCTACATAATTACAGGGCAGCACGGTATACAGGGTGTTATACTTGTTACAAGTGTTGTATAGGGTTGACCAGATATCACGGGCAGAAGGGGCCCCATATTTCGAACTGTTCACTTGCCTTCTCCTCATTGTAATTTTTGTGAGAGATGCTGTTTTTATTAGAGGAACAAAAGACTTCAGAAGTATAATATATACTCTTAAGAGGAAGGTAAATATGTTAGGAACCACTATGCGGCAGACCGGAGGCGTTCTCTACCACCTAACCTTCAGAACTATTATTATGACTCGGCTGGGAACGAACCCTCATGATTATGGTGTTATTTTGAGCTCCTAAAAGTATGTTCTAAAAGTAAAGTTAGAAAATGTGCAATTAGATTCTACCCCGTTTGTCATCCACGGTCCATGGACAGTACCTTTCAAACAGCCTGTACTTCTGTAGTGTCTGGGACCTTGACTGCTATACCAGCAGAACGTTAGGTACTCACCAGGTCTGTGGTTGATAGAACTACGTACATATTATATGTACCTACCTAACATTATGTATGTAGTGATACCTACTGAGTACTTACTGAAGAATTATGTAGATATTTACTGAACATACTGCTGCACCTACACCTACATTATTTGTAGGTACTCCAACAACAGGTCTCGTTTATGGAGTAATGTGCAATAATTGTACTTACATAAAATGTACCTCCCTAATATTATTGTGTACGTATGCACTGAGTAAATACCTACCTATGTACCTTTTTCCAATACATTGTACTCTCCTAGGTCTGTGTTTGATAAACCTATGTAGCTATGTATGTACTTACTGAATGCTGATGTACCTACCTACATGGTCTGTTAGCACCATACACACCTTTAATGTAGATTAGTTAGGTACATAGGTAGGTATTTACTCCGTGTATTATTAAATTAATTCTCCCATCGCCCATCGCCCTATATAAATTCCCTCCTCCCTTTAGCTGCCTCCAGTCATAGAACTCCGGAGGGAATTTTGACCAATAAATTCCCTCCCTCTCCATTTTCTCCTATCTCCTCTCCCGCCCCCATCACCACCTCTTTCCCTCTCCATACTCTTCATCTTCTCCCTCCCCTCTCTATCTTTCCTTCTATCCCCTCCCTCCCTTTTTCTAAGTCATTAAACTCCGCGGGGGATTTGATTCTATAAATTCCCTCACCTTCTTCCTCTCTGCCCTCATCCCCCCCCCTTTTCCCTTCTCTCACCCACCACCCTAACCCCTTGATTAAAATTATAACTTTCAACAGATATCTAGGTAGGTGTACTGAGGCTTTTTTTTTACTTTTTTAGGCACAAGAACAAAAATGGGCGGAGGAGATACTTCTGTCGATTTTTAATTTCAAGGCATTTCCAACTCCCATCTGTTTCTGTTTTGTTGTTTTGCTCTGTGTGAAAAACTGCACAACAATAATAAAATTAATAGAATACTGAAGTGAAATACACCAACTTGGTAAAACAACCGCCATCACCCTACTGCCCTCCAAAGAGCCTGTTTTTCACTATAAATCACAAGAAATTATATTAAAACAACAAAAAAATATGGCTAGCTTTGCTTTAATTATTTTCATTTTCATAAAAAAGGAGGAAAAAAAAAAATGTTTTAAAACTCATTTAACTGCGGAAAACTGTTTTTGATTTCTGTGGAAATTTATGTTGTTCTATGGTTTCTGTAATTTAGTAGGTTTTGTTAGGCACTTGTTTTGTGCTTGTATTTTATTAAATTTCGTGTTTTTTTATTCCGCTTTCAAGTAGGGTACAGAGTATAGTGGCTTTACTTGGTAGTATGTAGGTACAGGTTTACATAATTGTGTACATTAATTAAGCACTTTTCATATTATACAATAACAGGGAAAATTATTACAGTTAACCCTTTGACGTCGGAATTTAGGGGGGGAAGTTTGTCGCAATAGTCACAAGAACATTTAAAACCTTGGCTATTTGGTCAGACTGTATACCTAGAATACGTAGATAACTACTTGGGTTATGTATGGGTTGTGAATGAATTTGCAATTCTATTTTTCTCATGTGTACCTAGATATTATATTTTGCTAGTTCTGTTTGTCTGTTATATTTTGCTGGTTGTCTACTAATTGAGTTAAAACAATTTTGCACTGAAGGACATGTTATCCAAATTCCCATGGCATAAGTAAGCTAATTTAGCTAACACGTAGAATGTAGATATTATTGTGTTTACAACTAGGTAGGTAGGTAATAATTAATAATTCCTCAGACACATAATATTATTGTGTTTTAAAATGTAAATGGTTGCATTACTTATAGCTACATATCTAACTAGCTAACGTACCTACCTACGTACGTATAATAATTGTACTACACCCACAACTGCCTATTAGGCCTAGACAAACAAAATTATATACGTAACTATTTTTTTCCACACATGCCTAAATAGGTACATTATAATAAATTATCACCTCTGGGTACAATAACAACTTACACTTGGATCTCTTGTCTGCATCTCCTAATCATTGATTAAAAATGCACCCACAATCTTTGTATACGCAATCTTCGCCTAACTGCATATCATAATTTCAAATTAAAAGTTTAAAAGTTAAAAGTGCATCCCAACAATCAAAACCCGAGTTTTATACGATGCAACATAAATATGGCATCTCTAATCAGCGTAAAACTTTGTATAAATTATACAACAGGTAACAGGTAGGTAGGTATACATCATATTTTATGTAATATTATTTGTATAAAATCGTATCTAGGCATTTTAAACCATATGTGATACAAGGATAGGTACAACAGGTATTAAACACAACAACATAACTTAGTACTTACTGAAGTATTATGTACATATGTAGGTACTTAGGTAGATATTTACTGAGTATACTGATGCTCCTACACTCACAAGTCTGTCGTTCATGGAGCCATGTATGTAAGTACTTATGTACCTACCTACCTAATAATATTATGTATTGTATGATGCACTGAGTACCTACCAATGTATGTACCTATTTCCAATACCTACATTGTACTGTGGTAGTCGTAGGTCTGTGTTTGATAAACCTATGTAGCTATGTATGTTCTTGCTTAATGCTGACGATGTACCTATAAATTAAATACATGCTCTGTTAGCATCATACACACCTTTAATGTAGATTAGTTAGGTACATAGGTAGGTAGGTATTTACTCCGTGTATTATCAAATTGATTCTCCCATGTACCTACGTACTATACCTATTGTGTACTTTCAATACATCTGTGTAGGACTGTAAACTACCGCAAAATGTAAGTGATTATTCAACCTGGATTCTAAGACTACCAGCAGATCGGCATTGCAACTTAATGTTTCATTACCAATTTTCATAGGTGAATGATGTTTTGAAGTTCCTTCAAATGAACCTGATCCCAACGGCAAGGCAAACCTAGACCCTTGACAAATGGAATGTGCCTAAAGGCATGTGATGTGTTCTGATCCATTCGATGCCGAAATTCTGTTAATACCTACACACTTACCTATGGGTTATAGCTTCCCATTTTGAAAATCGCTGGATACTCCACTGGTGCAAGTACTTGTAATACGCGTATATTTGTAATAGGGACTTGTATTCGGGTTACCGCAGCATTATTGAACCACTTAGTGCATGCATTTAAGTGATGCACTTAAAATGCATTTCATTGTGTTCCCCAAATGGAGAGATATCCAGTCTGTACCTCTGTTAGGTCTGGCAACATAGGTTTTGTTGTTAAGGTAATGTAGCTATTAGGTACCTTGTATTTTGTACCTACATTTGTATTAAAATTGCCTATTTAAATACAAGTGCCTATAACTATTATAGGTAACTAAGGTAATGCAGCTTACATAATAGCAATGGTGCAGTGTACCTACATTTGTACCTATTAAAATTGCCTATTTGAACACAAGTCCCTATAATATTTATCCGAGAATTAATGTGACACATATTTATGTAGGTACTTGAAAATATACTAACGTACATAAATATCATTGTAAGAGAACGTACGTAAAATCTTAGGTACAATAATATTATGTTTATCCATGTCACGACACGACGGTCCTTTTAAAGGTATCCTACTTTTGTTGAGTTGAGTGTACATCTATTAAAAATTTATACTCACTCACTTATTCATTCATTCCGATACAATAACTTCTTGAGCAACGTCCATACCAAGGAGATTTTGGTTTGACTACCCCAGTTGGAAATTCGTAGTCCATGGTCAAAGTCTGGACATCCCGTTCTTCCAGATACTAATGGGTCTTCCTAGCAAGCGCCATCGATATAGGTATCTTACTAAGATGTTACAAGATATCAGTTTGCAAGAGGATCTATACTTTTTTTTTTCTCTTTTTTTTGATTTTCATTTATTGCCCTTTTTGCACCCAGCTCCTCAATTGCAGTCACTTGAGGTTTACGACTTGCTTTGAACAAACGAACGTGATTTTCATTTATTGCCCTTTTTGCACCCAGCTCCTCAATTGCAGTCACTTGAGGTTTACGACTTGCTTTGAACAAACGAACGGGGGTTCGAAGTTTGAACTTGGCAATTTTGCATTTCGTTTGTAGGTATATTTGTTTGGTTCGTGATAACCTGATAACTCTTGAACGATTTGCTCCAAGGAAATTTTCCTCCTAGATTCTGTGAGCGATCGGGCCGGCCAATAGGGATCAATGAGGCCTTTTTTAGAGAGACTTCTTCGGTCCTTGTTGGCCTTCTTCACAAGCACAGTTGACCGAAAATAGACCAAAATAAAATCAACATCATACCGTAGACCTGGGCTCTCAATATTTTTGTTAATTACTATTATTTTTATTATTATTAACAATCTTGTCCTCAATTGTTAATACATATTCTCAAGTCTTTTGGCGTTCCTCACAACTATCCTATTGTTTCAACACAAAAGACAACAAGTTTTTATCACCCAGTTCAAAGTTGAATGGGTTCGAAACCATCTCAAAGTTATTGTGTAGGTACTTGTAGTAAATCACTGACCAGTCATAATAGACTCCAGGGGTGGCCAAACCGGGAACCGCGGTTCCCTTGGGAACCGCGAGCCCATTTTGAGGGAACCGCCAGCTCATTTTGAGTGAGACCGCTCAGCTTATTTTGACGGGAGCCAAAAGAAAAGTGTAAATGTACCTTTTTGAGTACCTAATGAGATATTTTGAATATTTTGGATAAGGTAGGTAGTCCAGCTACATAGGTATTATCCATACGGAAACAAGTTGTAAACAAGAAAATTCACTGATTCTTGGAAAGAGAAGAAAGCAAAAGCAGTGAGAGGAGGACGAGAGGGGTTTAGTTTTATTAGTTTAGCTTCGTTTGGACCCTCGAAGGGTATCGGTATGAAGTGGATTCCAGAAGTTGGCAGATGGACATCAGAATTAAAAAATCGCTTAGCAACAAAAATTGGTTGCAGTTTATTTTATTCTTTGGTGGTGGGTGAGGGGGGGACCTCGAGCTTTTGGAAGGGTTAAGAAGGGAACGCGCAATAGAAAAAATCTGGCCACCCCTGTAATAGACGCTCTCCTCTGTTCTGGCTGTCATCGTCATAGAGTTGGCATAGGCGGTCTTGCCTAAATTTTTGGGGGGCTTCATTTGAAGGTACACCTTCAAAATTTTGATTTAAGTTTATGTAAAAAAATCTGGGTGGGAACATCACAACGACTTTCCCCTTATCCTATTGAATGATGCTTATTAGAGTATTATTTTAACCTCAACTTTACCATATTCTAACCGTTAGAACAAGCTGGCAAAAAAACCGCCAAAGTCGATATGGCAGATT
>NW_007378888.1:0-46869 GCF_000475195.1 Diaphorina citri | reverse complement strand
GTCGATGGTGGGATTCGAACCCGGGACCTTCTGCATGGCAAGCAAGCGCGTTACCACTGGACCAACCGTGCCCCCGTAAATAACCAGCATTAACCCCTCTCCCCCCCCTCTCTCTCTCTCTCTCTCTCTCTCTCTCTCTCTCTCTCTCACTTCCGGATTTGTTGAGCTGTGTCAGCAAAATTACCTATACCTTTCTCTCTCTCTCTCTCTCTCTCTCTTTGTCTCTTCTTTTATGTATTTTTCAGTGTAAAACCTGCGTAAGTAAATGTGATGCTATTTTGGAAAGAACCTTTTTTACTTTTTGTGAGCCCTTTCTCCGATAAAAAGTTAAACGTTCTGAATTCCGACGTTTAGGTTGAAATTCAACGTTCTAAATTCCGACGTTTAGGTTGAAATTCAACGTTCTAAATTCTGACGTTTAGGTTGAAATTCAACGTTCTAAATTCTGACGTTTAGGTTAAAATTCAACGTTCTAAATTCTGACGTTTAGGTTAAAATTCAACGTTCTAAATTCTGACGTTCAGGTTAAAATTTAAAGTTCTTACGTTTTGGAGTATTCGGGGCTTTAGGGGGTAGTTGAAGCAATTTTCGAAATTTTGTCCTAAAGCTTTCCTACATGGTTATTACGTTATTAGTTATTCCAAATTCAATACAATGCATATCACGAAGTATCTTCAGGTATCTTGAGGCATCTTTTGAAGATATACATAATGCAGTTACTGGAGTATCTTCTTTGTAAGGCCCAAGATACTTGGAATATAACCTCTCTGAGGCCCCTTTTCATCACATCACTTAAACTTTGAAGGCTACAATCGAAGAAAAAGGGGCCCGCCGAGATGGTTCGATCGTACAATTTCTTTTCTCTCAATGCTCCTCTCTCGTCTTCAGAACAAACAGGGGCCATTGTGCTCACGCAAGATGTAAGGCAATGACTTGCAGTCATGCATTCAGCCTCGGTCAGACATAGGAACAAGTTATAGACGAACAAGTTATTGCTAGACTATCAACCTAGGTCTCGTCTTCAGAACAAACAGGGGCCATTGTGCTCACGCAAGATGTAAGGCAATGACTTGCAGTCATGCATTCAGCCTCGGTCAGACACAGGAACAAGTTATAGACGAACAAGTTATAGGCGAACAAGTTATAGTTAGACTATTCACAACAATAGAGTTTCTAGTCGCTGTCAGCAATATATCAGGCCGAGACGCCTGTCTAGCCTCTTTCGTGTAGGATGGCTTTCTTCTCGTTAATTGCCTCCTATCAGAACCTACCTAAGTAAATAGGTAATAGTTAAGTATACCTGAATACATAGTGTCTTCTGGTTTGATGAAATTTTTTGTGGTTGTTGAGAAGAGTACTGAGGGTGACATAGGCTATTTAAATTTGTCATATTCCATCCCGATTAAAAATAGCAGCACCTCAAAGTTATGACTCTTATGCCACGCTGATCTCGTACAAAGGACGGGTCAACCAGAATACATAGTGTCTTCTGACTGTCAGCAATATATCAGGCCGAGACGCCTGTCTAGCCTCTTTCGTGTAGGATGGCTTTCTTCTCGTTAATTGCCTCCTATCAGAACCCACCTAAGTAAATAGGTAATAGTTAAGTACCTATACCTGAATACATAGTGTCTTCTGGTATAGTAAGTAGATATTATGTAGGTAATAGGTGAGTTTGTAAAATAGCATAGGTTTGTTGAATATGAATTACCTACTGAGATGATAAGGTACATACCTACCTACCATTCTATCTGCGTACTAATTGAGTTCAAAAGGAGCTTTTAAATCTCCATGTTTTGGGGATTTAAAAGGACACCCCATGTTCTGAAAGCCTCTTTGGGTGAAAGCTAATCACCAGGTGAAGACAGAAAAATAGGTAAATTTCCTAGACTGCGTATTTATGAAGTCGAAGTTGGCTTCAATTTTGGATTGAACTGATGAGTATTAAGCTAGTAAGAGAATCTTTCGAGACTTTATTTTTATTAGTACCAGCACAGGTACTCTTTAGAAACTGGTTTTGTAGCTAGTAAGAATAGCTCAATCCTAGATTGATCTCAATTCTGATTTGGTAAACCTCGCTTTTAGTACAAGGGATCTCAGGTATACTGTAGTTACAGCAGACTTTAGTGTCTACAATAGAGTAGCAGTAGTAGACTCCTGATACCGAAATGTGTCTACATTATTTTATGTCCATTAGTATTTGCACGTTGAATTTCGTCACTGGAACGATTGGTACGTGCTGGCCTAGCCCTTAATATCACCAATTATTAGTGGGGATCTAAGTATTTTTTTATCAGGGCATGAATGGGCTTTTCAATTAGAATAATTTATAGATGTTTTCTTCATAGTAAAACATAAAACACTGATTTGTTATAAGTTATGAGAAGTCACTTCTAATGGCCGCTAAGGTCCACCACTCACGCTCAGACTATCTGACAGACTGCGGTCTCAGAAACCTGGGACCGTCTTAACGTGTGTGACGGAAAAGACTTGAGACCCAGGTCTGTCAGACTGTCTTAAACGTGTGTGGCGGACATGAGGCTGAGGTCTACAGGCACATGTTACCTCTGAGAATGCTCCAAGACCATGTCCGAACCGTATCCAAGCATTCTCAGATCTAACATGTGAGTGTAACAGTTGTAGACCTGTGGTAAGTGGTCACTTATGCCCGCAACACACGTTTAAGCATGCTTGTGTCGTTTTCAACTTCTTTTCCTTCTTTTACTTTGAACTTCATTTGCATGAACAAAGTACCGGTTCATTTATTGTTTAGCAATTTTAGAAACATTTCTTCCTTGCTTTCTAAAACTGTATCCAGTTATCAACCCTCTGTTCTATCGCTGGAATTCTCAGCTGTTCCAACTCACACATGGCCCCTTTACTCGAGATACCTTTCTAAAACTGTATCCAGTTATCAACCCCCTGTTTTATCGCTGGAATTCTCAGCTGTTCCAACTCACACATGGCCCCTTTACTCGACATACAGAAATGGGAATTATAATCCACATTTTAAAATTCTCAAAGTATTTCAGTATCTCATTCTCAAAGTAGTTGAAAGAGGTCTTGTACGTGATTCCTTTATCTTTCTCTGGTGAATCCTCTCCATTCTTCAGGTGAAGTTTTTTATAATGATCCATCGGAACTTGGTCTTTTATGTTGAGGATATTTGGACGAGGCATTGCTGGAATTCTGGGTGTAATTTGGATTTGGGTTTTTGCCGTGTAGTTCAGATTTTTGTTTGTTTTGGTCTTCCTTTATCTTTCTCTGGTGAATCCTCTCCATTCTTCAGGTGAAGTTTTTTATAATGATCCATCGGAACTTGGTCTTTTATGTTGGGGATATTTGGACGAGGCATTGCTGGAATTCTGGGTGTAATTTGGACTTGGGTTTTTGCCGTGTAGTTCAGATTTTTGTTTGTTTTGAGAACTGTTTTGCAACTTTTCCGTTTATTTCTCGGGACTGCTAAGGACAATTTGAAGTTTAGTGTTATTCAGTAAAAGATGCATGAACTTCTAACACATTTAGGAGTTTCCTTTGACTTCCCTAATTTCTTTTGTTCCAAAAATTCAAAGTCTTGTGAAGTAGTGTATACCTGGTCTAGCTGTCAGTACCATACAAATAAGAATGCCTTGGAGGCTGGAGGTTATACATTAATACATTCCATCTTTGCATTTAGGGCTTAAACCTTACATGAACACTGTCTTTATTGTGCTCAAATGATGTTGGTCCGTCACCCTCAGTCACACTTTTGGTGGTAATTTGCACATGTACCTATTTTCAAAGACTTTGGTAGGTGAAGCCAGAAGCTTAATTTCAACCGTGTAGGGAAGACAACTTTATCTACCTCACTTAAATGGGTATTGTATGTTCTTGTGTGTACTCAATTCACAAGAAGATTCCTTTACTCCTTTGTACCCTCAAAATAAGAACCACTACCATGATCCCTTTTACTCATTACCATTAACCATTATTTTTATTATTATTAACAATCTTGTCCTCAATTGTTAATACATATTCTCAAGTCTTGGCGTTCCTCACAACCACCCTATTGTTTTGTCACAAAATACAAGTTTTATCACCCAGTTCAAAGTTGAATTGATTCGAAACCATCTCAAACTTATTGTGTACTTGTAGTAAATCACTGACAAGTCATAAATAATAGACGTTTGTTGTCCTAGGCTTCATCGTCATAGAGTTGGAGGTAAAACTGGCACAAGATTAACAAGATATTTGAGTAAAGCAGACACAAGACTTATGTTGTCATAGTAAATCATCGTACTTTCTCCTTCACTATTGACGTTATTGACTTCATATTGACAGTGTTATTGACTCAATATTGACAGTATTATTGACTCAATATTGACAGGGTTATTGACTCGAATCAGAGTTTATAATGAGCATTTGAGCATGTAAATTGATCCTTTGTGTACGGAGCTAGAAGGGGTCTGAAATTTCATTATTTATGTTTTGACCGTTCTTGAAAGAAATTGAGTAGTTTACACTTTGGTAAGCTTGAACAAAAGAAATTGCCTTGGCAATAATTTCACCCTTTGTTTGTACCTAATTTCTTATATAATTGACTTTATAACTAATAGAGTCCAACTTAATAGTTTTGTACGTGATCTGGTTCCATTATCAACAAACCGTTCAATAATAACTCAGCGGTTTGACAGCTTGACGATGCCACGTTGAATTTCGTCACTGGAACGATTGGTACGTGCTGGCCTAGCCCTTAATATCACCAATTATTAGTGGGGATCTAAGTATACCTACATTAATACAATGCATCTTTGCATTTAGGGCTTAAACCTTACATGAACACTGTCTTTATTGTGCTCAAATGATGTTGGTCCGTCACCCTCAGTCACACTTTTGGAGGTAATTTGCACATGTACCTATTTTTAAAGACTTTGGTAGGTGAAGCCAGAAGCTTAATTTCAACCGTGTAGGGAAGACAACTTTATCTACCTCACTTAAATGGGTATTGTATGTTCTTGTGTGTACTCAATGCGCAAGAAGATTCCTTTACTCCTTTGTACCCTCAAAATAAGAACCACTACCATGATCTATTTTACTCTAAGGTTGAGTTTTACCATCGTGGATTGTCTCAGGATCGAGTTCAATCCGAGGTTGACCTGGGTTAATCAACGTCAATAATCGTACTGAGCTTCGCCTCAACCGCCTCGGGCTACAAGTTGTCTTGTCTCTGAGTTCTGAAGATAGTGAATTACTTGGATCTTTGATCAGATCCAATATCCCATCCGTTGATTCTCCTGGGAGACATTCGCAAATCAACGTGATTGCGGAATCCTTATTGGCAACTCGGTGCTCGACAACCGACAACGTGTTAAATCCTCATTCAAAATGTCCATCCAATCGTTCTCAGGAAGAAGGGCCTATGTTATTTTTACAAATAATTCACATGGGCCCTCCCAAATTCGATTATCAAGTGAACCTGAAAAGACACCGAACACCGAGGAAAAATTGCCGAAATGGTGGAAATGGTGGTACCTACCTAGTAAATTGCTGATAAACTGTAAGCTTTATTATACACACCTTACAGCCATTCTCAGGTATACCTAGGTGGTCCAAATAAACGATTTTATATAAAACGATTTCATTATTGTTTCGTTCGAAGGAATTCCCAAGTTTCCTCGTTTCTCCTTTTCGCAGACCCTGTTCAAGTCCAGGTATCAGGTATCTTACTCAATCAGTAGCCAGAGTCATATTGATGTATTCACTTGGTGTACGACTAGTTCACCGTTAGATTTCCATATTCGGAAGCATTGAATGATTTCTATTTGTTTGGCCACGGAGCGAATGTTGTCTCTTCTGATATTTTATGGCTTTATAGATTGTTTAGATTGTTTATACTCTCGCCATTACGACCATTATGCTTGCACATGACTCTTTTTGCTTGTGGTATCTTGTGCTTCTCTTAGCCTCTGTAACTCCGTAGGCTATAGAAGTATAGACTTTGTACAACCAACTATTTGACTTAGGAGTATGGTCTCATAACTTATGAGAGTCAATAAGTCTTAGAACACTGTGACTTTACCACCTACAACAAGTGAAGTCAAATCATCAGTGGGATCCAACAAGTTTATCACAATATCTAAACTTTGAAAACTTAGATGCTGCATTTGACTCTCTTGAGACCAAGCAAATACAAACGTAGTACATGTCTGCTTTAGATAGCAGATCCTGGGAATCCATTTCCTACATTTGATACCTATGCATCAGTGTTCAATACCAGACCTCTGTAAGTCTGTATCAATGTTATTTCAACGAGTCGTTAGTCTAATAAACGAAATAGGTTTGTAATTATAATTAACCGAGATTTCTGCTCTATTTAAAAATGATCTTGTGAAAATTTCATCATTGTCCATAAATAAAATGATTAGGTACCTATTTTGTTCTTTCTAAAATTACACCTATTAGCTTGGCAGGTACCTAATGAACATCTTCTTGATTATGTTGCATTGCAATCATTAACACGCATAACACCAGGTAATGTTAAAATGTTTGATACCTTGAAATTCTCCTGAAATTGTTGAAAAAATACCTGCAGACAGACTAGACTTATTACAGTTATTACAACATAACACAATTGTTAAAACTGACGAAATTTCCATCTTCATACTCATTTCACTAGTTGTATTTCACTAATTTTTTGTCAAAATTGTTTCTCAGTTCATTTTATGGATGATCCAAAGCTACTCCTTTTTATCAATTTTTTATTAATCCCAGAAATAGAGATGTTGTTTTTATTCTAAGTATTCCATCTTTGGGTACCTAGCTCAGGGCTGTAACTTAGCTTCATTACAATTTACGTCAAATGTATCTCGTACTGAGCTTCGCCTCAACCGCCTCGGGCTACAAGTTGTCTTGTCTCTGAGTTCTGAAGATAGTGAATTACTTGGATCTTTGATCCTATCCAATATCCCATCCGTTGATTCTCCTGGAAAACATTCGCAAATCAACGTCATTGCGGAATCCTTATTGGCAATTCGGTGCTCGACAACCGACAACGTGTTAAGTCCTCATTCAATATGTCCATCCAATCGTTCTCAGAAAGAAGGGCCTATGTTATTTTTACAAATAATTCACATGGGCCCTCTTTTGTGGCTCTCGCCATTATGTTGCATTTGCACATGACTTTTTTAGCTACTTAAAACGATTTCATTATTGTTTCGTTCGAAGGAATTCCCAAGTTTCCTCGTTTCTCCTTTTCGCAGACCCTGTTCAAGTCCAGGTATCTTACTCAATCAGTAGCCAGAGCCATATTGACCAAAAAGTATAGTTCTTATTTAAATATAATCGTTGACAGTGGCGTATATATAAGTATGTGAGGAGGTCTCTGAAAAAAGGGCCTAATGCCAATGGAGGAGTTGCAATTGGGAGTCATGAATTCTGACGTCATCGCCTACGGGAGTGTATGCCGTGACGTCAAATGATGTGACTTCACGATTTACCGGTAATTTTTAAATCGATTTATCTCGGTATTTAGAAGTCGTAGAAGAAAAAGAAAAAGTCCGATGGTCCTCATTTTTCCTGCTCTATGACTTTGAAACATCACCCAAGTAAGCGCAACTCATCTATTTGGCCCTTTTTCCGAAGATTGCATTTTCGAACACATCATCCTGTTGTTAGTAGATATATCCACAAAATTTCATGTTGATAGCTGCAGCCTCTGTTGAGTTAGTTTGATTAGAGTGACAAAAATTTGGTCTTTATTGCCGAGGTTGCTTTATCTGGCGCTCTTTTGAATAAATTTCATCCTGATTTGGGTTAAAAGCTTGTTCATTTTAAATTTTCTACATTTTGTATCATAATGTAGAGCCACTGCTGAGTTATTTTGATTAGAGTGACAAAAATTTGGTCTTTATTGCCGAGGTTGCTTTATTTGGCGCTCTTTTGAATAAATTTCATCCTGATTTGGGTTAAAAGCTTGTTCATTTTAAAATTTCTACATTTTGTATCATAAATATCATAATGTATACCAGAGTGATTGTTTTCAATTGATTTCCCAAAATTAGATTTTAGCTTAAAATCGAGTTCCGAAGAGAGAGAATGACCGCAGTGTCTCCAAATTCTAGGCTGATATTGTTATCATATATGTACCTACATATACGCCAATGATCGTTATGGGTATTTTTTTTTAGCTCGAAATGGGTTTTTGGTGAGTTTGTTCAAGTGGTCGCTTTATTCTACTCGTTTGCCATGTGGCTACCAGAGTGATTGTTTTCAATTGATTTCCCAAAATTAGATTTTAGCTTAAAATCGAGTTCCGAAGAGAGAGAATGACCGCAGTGTCTTTTTTTATTAATTTATTTATGTAGAAAATAAAAATGTAAAGAGAAAAGTCTTTTTCTTTCTACTTAATCTCCAATTATGGAAAAAGGGCTAGGCTGATATTGTTATCATATACCTACATACCTATACGCCAATGATCGTTATTGAGAACAAATTATGGGTATTTTTTTTAGCTCGAAATGGGGTAATGGACTGTAGCAAAACACACTTCTCATTGAGATGAATCTTTCCTAAACCTCTATGCAAAACACACTTAAGAATCTTCTCATTGAGATTAATCTTTCCTAAACCTCTATGCAAAACACACTTAAGAATCTTCTCATTGAGATGAATCTTTCCTAAACCTCTATGCAAAACACACTTAAGAATCTTCTCATTGAGATGAATCTTTCCTAAACCTCTATGCAAAACACACTTAAGAATCTTCGAGATCCTCCGTACAGAATATAAAACATGTTGCGAGTTTTTCTCAGCATTAAAATTCCTTCTCCAAACCACACAGACCGCAGCTTTTTCAGCAAAGCTCATTAAAAATGTAGGAAACCCCGTTAGTTTCTTGGGAGTTCTTCCCGTTTGTTTGAATTATCTTCGAGGTTTTCGCACTCAGCACTACGCGATGCGGCGTTATTCATAATTTGAGTTGAAGTTGTAGTTGTAGTGCGCCTTATGTGACCATGGTCTGCGGGTTTTGAATTCAGAATGAATTGGAAATTTTTGAATAAGTCCTCAGAAAACGACATGAGCAGTGTCTACACTATGGTCGAAAGAAGTCCATACCATACGTACATACATGGGTATTTCCACCTAAATCTTTCGACCTTAACCTAATTCATAGAGGTTTCAGGTGGTTGTCGACTGACTTTAGTCGACTGTTGTCGCACCTTTATGGCGCAGTCAAAATTCACACAGGCAGTACCTACCTACCTTGTATATACCAGCAGAATGAAGCAGAGTTATGACTGTTATATATGAGTTAATGAAGAAGTAACATTTATGATTTCATTATCACGATGATAAGGGGGTGTACAGTGCACCCTCTTCAAAATATCTCTCAATATTGAATCTTAATTGAATTGAAGCTTCTACCCCTACCTGTCAAATCCTCCCCCCTAAATCCACCTGATTATTCGTGAATTCCCTTTCTTCAACTACAACCTTCTACACTCTGTCATTTAGATACCAATTTAGAGGGTGAATAATGGGTAGGTATACCAAATTCCTTGGAAAAAAAAAAATAATAATAAGAAATAAATAGAAAATAATACTTTCACAATTCAAAATACTTACCTACATAATACCTAATGGAAATAAGGGTAATAGAAAGTAAAAAAAATTGCAATGGGAACTGAATGCTATTTTTTTCACAAAGAAATTCTCCTATGCTCAAGAGATCTGAGTTTTCTTTTGAATACGTTCCTACTTATTGCTATTCCCATAAACTGAAGAATGAAGAATATTGCACTAAATAGACAGATATTAATTTTCCATATTGCTTTCAAATACAGGGTGGTCTTGTGAAAAGCCAATAAGTTCCTTTCATTTAGGTATTTTGAAGATTTTTATTTTAATTTGTTTTAGACACTTTATGTACTGATGGTAGACGGGAGTCGGCCTCTTAATCAGCCCCGGGGTGATTGCTTTTGTGCTGACATTGGGTTTTGGCTACAAAATTTTTGGATGTCCTTCGCAATTAACCTTTGCTATTTCTTTAGCTGGGGAAATTTCAAGCTGGTATCCCCCTGTTTTAAGTCTCCCAGCCCCCCTGTATTTCCCCAGCCAGACTTTTTTGATCACCCTGTATATTATAGGACGAAAAGGCCTAACCTTTTCCATTTCCCATTCTATCAACGTTTTGTCCTAATGTTAGTTCGCATTATAATTCCAATCCTAAACACATTCATATACATTTTTCTGCCAATAGGAAATTTTCACATTATGGAAAACGGGCTTTCCCAATTAAATATTCATATCGTCACTGATGTTAATGCCTACATTGTGAGGAAAGGTTACAAAACCTTTACAGAAGAAAAGTTTCACTGAAAATGTCCCAATCTGAAAATTTTTATAAAAGTTACACCTGTAACACCTGTTGGTTTCGATCAGTTACATATGTATAACCGAGAAAAAACGGTATCAATGTATCTAATTTAGAAATACGATAAAATTTAATTGGGCGATTGATTGTGCTTAAACACAAACTGCCTATTCTAATTGGATATATTGGTATCTAACAGTAATAGGTAGGTATTAGGTAACTAACGAATAAAATAAATTGATCCTATGGTTCATAAAAATAACGGCCCACTCAAAATTCCCCGTCATTAATTCGACGTAGGTAATTATGCAGTTTGTCAAAATCATCAAGATCCCCCTCCAAGATATAGTGAAACATCCGTTCTGAACCTCATGAACAAATTACCAAATGATCCACATCCCAGAAATACCAGATAAATTATTAGGCGGATTCATTAATTTAACATGGTTATCATTCAGGCAATAAAGAGTTAATTGTTTTGTTTACATCTTATTCCATCAGAAACCCTGCAGAATTGCAAGAACAGAACGTGATAGTGGTAACTTTCTAACAGTACTAAATACCAAAACCAGCAATATAGTATCTACCTATCTATACCTATCTACTCATATACCAAAACCAGCAACAGTAATACTACTAACACCAACTTTGGTACTAATACTATACCAGCAAATACACTAAGCAAAAAATATATACTAACACCAGCAAACACACTCAAATGACCTCTAAACTGCCGGCCCGGATAGATCTTGTGTAACAGTTAATCTTTTGCACCTTGCTTAATTATGTTGATTTGATTAGGTCTTTATTTACAGACATGTAATCTCGAATTGACCTTTAAAAGGCGATCTTTTCGTTAAGAAATTACGGCAATATGCGTAAAGTGCAACTCACATTAATATTCATTACCTTTGGGATGATGTTTACTTACAGTTATATATATGCTTCGGACTTTCAGGATTACAAAAATGTTGTTATGCCAATTATGTTGTTATACCGCTATTAGGAGCACATAAGTCAAGTTCACTAAGTGTGTGTGGAGTAGTGTGGGCCATTTGCTTACATTCGTCTGGTCATTCATTACATGTGAGATTTTATCAGATGGAACACTAGTGCTAATTTCTAATCGAATACAAAGATCTAAATACTTGGAAGTTTTGGCACGGTGATTTATCGCTTCTTATAAGAATGTGAACCGCCAGTTCAATTTTATACTTTCCTCGGTAATTAGCATGTTAAACTCTCACATTCTAATTATGCCAATTATGTTGTTATACCGCTATTAGGAGCACATAAGTCAAGTTCACTAAGTGTGTGTGGAGTAGTGTGGGCCATTTGCTCAGATTCGTCTGGTCATTCATTAACATGTGAGATTTTATCAGATGGAACACTAGTGCTAATATTTAATCGAATACCAAGATCTAAATACTTGGAAGTTTGGCACGGTGATTTATCGCTTCTTATAAGAATGTGAACCGCCTATTCAATTTTATTCTCTCCTCGGTAATTAGCATGTTATAAACTCTCACATTCTAAGGAGAAAACTAGTTGATCGAACGATAGTGAGGTCTATGTTTTCACTCGACAGTTTTGCATTTGGTTTAGATGTTTGACTGTTTGTTCCGCTATAACTCGCGATTGTCTGGTCTGATTTGGATCAAATTTGGTACAGGGGCTTAAAACATCCATGCACTCAATCCTTGAGTATACGAGTATTTAATAGAGAAACCTAGTGGGTACCTTTTTGAAATCGGACCATCTTCGATCGTTCATTCCTCAACTAAACTCACTTCATGTTAACCTAGATGACTTTTATGGTTGAGCATTTGAGACAATGTGATTCGTGAATCATGAATACCCTGTCCTGGATACTCATGAATACTCTGTGTCCTGGATAGTCATGAATCTTGTGTCCTGGATTCACCATGTATCCTGGTTATGGTAATCCTGATACTTGATTCCTGCTTTGGAACTAGTTCCCTTTCATGGAGAGTCACCACAGAGAGTCAACACACACAGTAATCATAATTTTCATACGCGGAATATCGTCACTGAAGAAATAAAAGCGCCTTACTAGGAGAAGCAAAAACTTTTTCGAGTAAAGTCAGCATTTTTCAGGGTGATGTAGGAGGTGAGTCATTTTCTGGTTGAAATTTTGTGAGATTTTAGAACACCATAATCCATCTTGATTACCTGTCTGTGATTGAAGTGCAATCCTCGGCTTCCTTCAATGTGTTACTGGTTACAATTTTGTCAGACAGTTTTCACTATTTAGAATTGCATCAGGACTCTAAAAATTAGAAGGAAGGTACCAAAACCCAATGTCAGCCCAAAGCAATCACCCTAGTTAAAGGGCTGATTGAGCGGCTGACGAAAAATGCCGACCCCAGCTGTACACGGGAAAAAGGAGAAGAAGAATATACCACACCTAGGTACACTGACCGTCGTATGTATGAAAGCCAAAGTTAAACTTTAGTTTAACTTAAGACGAACAATGTTGCCAATTTCATGTCATTTCTTGAGATAACTGGCTAGATTTCATGAAATTTGGCAAGATTTTCATTTCAAGTTAAACTAAAGTTTATCTTTGGACTTCATACATACGGCGGTCAAACTCTGTTGTATTTTTGTTGAATAGTTGAATTTTTGGAGCTGAATTTTTGAATTTTTGTTGAATTTTTGTTCAAATAGCAGCGGTAGCACGTTGCATGCACCAGCTCCGATGGATCACTGAAGTTAAGCTACGTTACTCGTGGTTGGTATCCGGATGGGTACCCATCTGGTTAATCGCTTCTTGCTGGCTTATGCCGGTCCCTCTCAGGGTAGGTGACGTTTGTGTGTGAGGACTTGAGGAATCTAATAGGTACCTTACATGATGGAATTCCGGATTTTCTGATTTTTCATCATCATTATTTGGAAATAATGACATTACTAATGATTGTGTAAGGTACCTATAATAGCTAAGTAGTGGCCGAATGGAGGGTGAAACTCCCGTCACTAAAAAGACCTCACCTGTAGATCCTTTTGTTCGGGAAGTATTTAACGTCATTATTTATCTGCCAAGGTTGGACACAGGAAGATCAACTTCGCCAGGGGCACATTCTAATCCATTCCCCCATGCAAATCCATCCTTCCCTGTATTCCATACGGTTGTCATGGTAACAAATAGCCTAAACATTATCAGCAAAGCTTCAAATGACCGCAAAAATGTTATGCTAAACCATAATGTTGTAATCTAGCCACGACAATACTGTTCCCACCATCATAATGTGTGTCTTGGATTTTATTTGATTGAAGATTGTTTTTGTGTTTTGTTATTGTTTGGTTTTGTTTGAGTTGGGTTATTCCTTGATTTATGCTTGCTTTGCAGTTTTCTGCAGGATTCCTTTAATGTACCTTTTTGAGATATTTTTCTGAAATAGTAGTTATCTAGTTATGTATTCAGCAAGTGCAGAAGGACCGCATTGTAGAGCCTTTGGAGATTGGATTAATTAGGACTTTCTCCTTTGTAATTTTTCCGTTATACGCATCACGTACTTGAGAAGCTATACTAGCCATAATCTATAAAATGTCAAAAAAAAAACACCTACGTACCTATAACGTCTAGAAAACAACTTCAGAGACGACGCGACGGCCCCCTTTTAAATACCTAGGAAAAAAGGAAATGACATCCGTCAATCTCGAATTTCATAATTTCCATGAAGCAATAGGAGAAGTAGGCAGGCAGATACCCCACAACCGTCAGCAACTCAGCACCCTTCCATCAAATTAATTCATTACATCACACGTTACATCACTTCGCAGGCATATTACACATGGAAATCATTCTCGTTTTATAGCTAATCGTAAACGACGCGACATTTCTATTTTTACGAGCTCGACAGAACGTTCAGTAACATATTGATACAATATGAAAACAAACATCTCGAATTACCCGTGAGAATATAATAGAAATGTATAATAATATGTTTGGAATGAATTTCTCTAGTATCCTAAATATATACAGCCCCTTGTGTAACTGTTATATATTATGAGTTAATGAAGAAGTAACATTATGATTTCATTATCACGATGATAAGGGGGTGTACAGTGCACCCTCTTCAAAATATCTCTCAATATTGAATCTTAATTGATTTGAAGCTTCCTACCCCTACCTATCGAATCCTCCCCCCTAAATCCACCTGATTATTCGTGAAAAATTCCCTTTCTTCAACCTTCTACACTCTGTCATTTAGATACCAATTTAGAGGGTAAATAATGGGTAGGTAACAAAATCCTTGAAAAAATAATAATAATAATAATACTTTCACAATTCAAAATACTTACCTACATAATACCTACCTAATGAAAAAAAGAAAAGAAAAATGCAATGGGAACTGAATGCTATTTTTTCCACAAAGAAATTCTCCTATGCTCAAGAGATCTGAGTTTTCTTTTGAATACGTTCCTACTTATTGCTATTCCCATAGACTGAAGAATATTGCACTAAACAGACAGATATTAATTTTCCATATTGCTTTCAAATACAGGGTGGTCTTGTGAAAAGCCAAGTTCCTTTCATTTAGGTATTTTGAAGATTTTTATTTTAATTTGATTTAGACACTTTATGTACTGATGGTAGACGGGATCGGCCTCTTAATCAGCCCCGGGGGATTGCTTTTGTGCTGACATTGGGTTTTGGCTACAAAATTTATAACTCAAAAACAAAATTTGAAAGACGAACAATGTTGCCAATTTCATGTCATTTCTTGAGATAACTGGCTAGATTTCATGAAATTCGGCAAGATTTTCATTTCAAGTTAAACTAAAGTTTATCTTTGGACTTCATACATACGGCGGTCAAACTCTGTTGTATTTTTGTTGAATAGTTGAATTTTTGGAGCTGAATTTTTGAATTTTTGTTGAATTTTTGTTCAAATAGCAGCGGTAGCACGTTGCATGCACCAGCTCCGATGGATCACTGAAGTTAAGCTACGTTACTCGTGGTTGGTATCCGGATGGGTACCCATCTGGTTAATCGCTTCTTGCTGGCTTATGCCGGTCCCTCTCAGGGTAGGTGACGTTTGTGTGTGAGGACTTGAGGAATCTAATAGGTACCTTACATGATGGAATTCCGGATTTTCTGATTTTTCATCATCATTATTTGGAAATAATGACATTACTAATGATTGTGTAAGGTACCTATAATAGCTAAGTAGTGGCCGAATGGAGGGTGAAACTCCCGTCACTAAAAAGACCTCACCTGTAGATCCTTTTGTTCGGGAAGTATTTAACGTCATTATTTATCTGCCAAGGTTGGACACTGGAAGATCAACTTCGTCAGGGGCACATTCTAATCCATTCCCCCATGCAAATCCATCCTTCCCTGTATTCATTACGGTTGTCATGGTAACAAATAGCCTAAACATTATCAGCAAAGCTCCAAATGACCGCAAAAATGTTATGCTAAACCATAACGATGTAATCTAGCCATGACAATACTGTTCCCACCGTCGTAATATTTAATGAGGCTCTTTTTGGAAACACAATTCGCCACTTTGGTGTCCCGGAGTACGTTCTAAGAAAAGGAAAATACCCATTTTATAGGACAAATAGGTCGAAAAAACCCCTGTTTTACTTTCTTCTGGAGAAATGAAACTCCATTGAAGTCGCACTTGGATGGTTTTGAAGTATCTACATGAGAGTATCTTAAGTACTCGCTAAACAAATATGATGTCTCCATCAAAAAATTGATGGAAAAGAACACTACATTGTGTTTTAGGGCCAATAATATTGTCCAGAACTAAAACTAATGTGTAATGTGTATACCTCCTAAAACACATCTCAGTTCTCATTCTCACACATTTTCAATTCAAACTAAATGAAACATTTGACGTGCTAAACCCCTATTGAAACAAACATGCAACATTGTCGAGTTAAACTTGAAGCTAACTTTGAAGAACTTTTTCAGTTTAAGAAGAGCGTCTTTAAAATCGAACAAGAAGAAAAATAAAATTCCGTAAGTTTCTTTTCTTCCCTTTTTCGAAACAATGTTAATAACAAAAATAATTTCTAATGCGAAACGTGAGGACGTGCCTTAGCTATTTGAAAGGATTAGAAATAACAAACTGAAGAACAATATTAATAAATTAATTTCTACTCAAGACAATGTTCTGCAAACTTTGAACTTTGTGCTTGTATTCAGCTATTCAATACGTAGATACTTGTTTATGAACTTGAAGTAGAACTGAAGAACAATATTAATAAATTAATTTCTACTCAAGACAATGTTCTGCAAACTTTGAACTTTGTGCTTGTATTCAGCTATTCAATACTTGTTTATGAACTTGAAGTTAAGCATGAACGAAGTAAATATGAAACTTGGGGACTTTAGAAGACTTTTTCAAGTTTTGTAATGTTTTATCCATCCACCTTCTTTAGGTAGGTACTTTTATACCTATTACCTACTTCAAGATTTTCCCCATCCGTGGCACAAGACTCGACAGATTTTTTATGAGTGCTTCAACTTCAACTGCTTCAAGGGAAGCTATTAAAGGAAAATTATTAGCGCCCTTAAAGTTTATTTAGGAGGTTGAATTATCTTGTGTGAGTGTGAGTTCACGAATTTCACCAGGCAATGCGTCATGTTCAAGTGTTTTTATTGAGCTCATCCCATGAATATTTAATGGGGCTCTTTTTGGTAACACAATTCGCCACTTTGGTGTCCCGGAGTACGTTCTAAGAAAAAGAAAATACCCATTTTGTTTTACAAATAGGTCGAAAAAAACCTGTTTTACTTTCTTCTGGAGAAATGAAACTCCATTGAAGTCGCACTTGGATGGTTTTGAAGTATCCACATGAGGGTATCTTAAGTACTCGCTAAACAAATAATATGATGTCTCCATCAAAAAATTGATGGAAAAGAACACTACATTGAGTTTTAGGGCCAATAATATTGTCCAGAACAGTGTGTAGTGTGTCGACTTGATAGATTGAAGATTCTGCAACTTTGTGAAGGTCCATCTTGACTAGGTGGGTTGAAGTATTATTTTGGTATTGGTTTGGTATTATTTTGGTTTCCGGTAGGGAAGTATTATTTTGGTATTATTTTACGTTTTATGTGTATTTTTCTGTAACGCTGAAGATGCCTTCACCGGCGAAACTAGTCCATAAGATGAAAATGAAATAATACCCAGAATATTTTACAAATAGTGAAGAAGTATATGTTTATCATTTCAACCCACCTCGTGCGTCTACAATAGTGTCTACAAGTACAAGTAGTATCTCTTAGCTTTCTAGAAAACTGTTTCCTGAGTCTTCAAATTCTAACTGTTAAAGAGGAAAACACCGGATAGTCCAAAAAAGAAAAGAGCATCTAGATTGTAAACCTATCAGAAAAACGGAAGGAAATTTCACTAAGTAAATTGTAATGAAGCTAAGTTACAGCCCTGAGCTAGGTACCCAAAGATGGAATACTTAGAATAAAAACAACATCTCTTCTGTATTTCAAACAAAATAGGTAATCATTTTATTGATGGACAATGATGAAAATTTTCACAAGATCATTTTTAAATAGATCAGAAACCTCGGTTAATTACAAACCTATTTCGTTCATTAGACTTACGACTCGTAATAACATTGATACAGACTTGCTTACAGAGGTCTGGTATTGAACACTGATGCATAGGTATCAAATGTAGGAAATGGATTCCCAGGATCTGCTATCTAAAGCAGACATGTCTTACTTCTTCTTGTCTGGTTGGAAATGGCCGACAGCGCTGGCAACCGCCAAGTAGGACATGACCATGACTGCAACACACACCAAGGTTTTTGCGGAGACCATTTTGAACATACTAGAGAAATTCATTCCGAACATATTATTATACATTTCTCTGTTCTCACGGGTAATTCGAGATGTTTGTTTTCATATTGTATGAATATGTTACTGAACGTTCTGTCGAGCTCGTAAAAATGAAAATGTCGCGCCGTTTACGATTAGCTATAAAACGAGAATGATTTCCATGTGTAATATGCCTGGGAAGTGATGTAACAACGTGTGATGTAATGAATTAGTTTGATGGAAGGGTGCTGAGTTGCTGACGGTTGTGGGGTATCTGCCTACTTCTCCTATTGCTTCATGGAAATTATGAAATTCGAGATTGACGGATGTTGTTTCCTTTTTTCCTGGGTATTTAGAAAGGGGCTATCAACATGAAATTTTGTGGATATATCTACTAACAACAGGATGATGTGTTCGAAAATGCAATCTTCGGAAAAAGGGCCAAATAGATCAGTTGCGCTTACTCATAGAGCAGGAAAAATGAGGACCAACGGAATTTTTCTTTTTCTTCTACAACTTCTAAATACCGAGATAAATCGATTTAAAAATTACCGGTAAATCGTGAAGTCACGTCATTTGACGTCACGGCATACACTCCCAAAGGCGATGACGTCATAATTCATGACTCCCAATTGCAACTCCTCCATTGGTATTAGGCCCTTTTTTCAGAGACCTCCTCACATACTTATATATACGCCACTGTCAACGATTATATTTAAATAAGAACTATACTTTTTGGCTAAAAATAATGAAAAAGTGATGTAGATTTGTTGGAACACAAAGCATCTGTGAACACAAAAAAAAAAGCAAACAAAACGCAATAAAAACATTCGGTCTAACCATCTGGAAATTCGGGAATCGAGTATAAAAGACGTCGGTATTCCAGTTTTAGAATCAGAAATTAAGTGAACCTCCCTCTAGTTAACAACCTTAATCCAGTTCCCAGAAATAAGAACTATACTTTTTGGCTAAAAATAATGAAAAAGTGATGTAGATTTGTTGGAACACAAAGCATCTGTGAACACAAAAAAAAGCTAACAAAACGCAATAAAAACATTCGGTCTAACCATCTGGAAATTCGGGAATCGAGTATAAAAGACGTCGGTATTCCAGTTTTAGAATCAGAAATTAAGTGAACCTCCCTCTAGTTAACAACCTTAATCCAGTTCCCAGTTTTTAAAGTTTTGTGGAAATGTTCTCCGCAAAAACCTTGGTGTGCATTGCAGTTATGGTGATGTCTTACTTGGCCGTCGCACAGTGCAGCCAAATGGAGGAAAATCGAAAAGTGATTCCATGAGATCCAGACATGTGCTTTGTTGGGCACCACTTACATCCTCAGAAGATTTGGCATTTAGAAGATTTTAATTATTCACATCTTAGATGTATTGTTTACATTTGATGTGGATATGGTATACCTGTCGGAGTGAATTCACCAAATAAACACTCTTGTTTCTTGTACCTAGGTAAAATAGTATTCAACTGCTAGGTATGTTTTCACTTGACAAATATACATATGGAATTTGTTTATTAATAAAATTATAGGGCAATACAGTTAAAAACAAACAAGATTGTTAATATTACAATCAAATTTGGAAAATGAGATTGTTTTCTCACATTTATTTCATATTGTAGATACCTATGGGAGAAGAATTAGAAGATTTTTCCAATTTCTTGAAGAATTGGAAGATTTTGCCAATTTCTTGAAGAATTACTTTATGATTTTCTTAATTTCATGGATCACGAGAGGAGCTACATCCTTAACAATGTCTGCCACAAGGAAACCAACAGAAATTGCAATAGGAAGAAATCTTCCCTCAACTTTGACATCGGTGGTGTTGGCCACATGTTTACCGTTGGCCACTTGTGTGGCGTTGGCGATTTTAGCCAACTCAGCATGGAGCTTCCCCGAAACAATGAGCTTGGTAATATGATCAGTGTAGATCTTCGTGATTTTATCTAACAATTTGGCAGCAGGGTCAGATTTGGTTGTAATTTCGTTGTTTGGGCGAGCGGTTGTGATGGGAGGATCACTGAGGGCTGGAAGGTGAAAACAGATCTTTATCAAATATGTGATAAACCTGCTGAGGACTTTTTTTTAATGAGATAATTGAATTACAGGTTTCAACTGCTAAGGTCTTATCGTCCCGAAAGACAGGATCGGAGAATGCCAGCCTTTCCGAGAACGAACCTCATATGTTTAGGATGAAATCCTCACCGAGCGGGAATCGGCCTAACACTTACAAGGCAGACGCACTACGCTTTAAGCTAGCTAGATTTATTTTATTTTTTTTTATTTTATTATTATTTTTTTTTTTTCATTTTTCAAACATAGCAAAAGTTGCTCTCATTTATTTTTATATAAGTACACTAAATAAAAATACAACACATATTTATAGTCCTCGATTCCCGAAAATATGGCCTTCGGGATGATTAATTTCGCATGAATCATCCCAAAAATTGCAGCCACATGGCAAACGAGTAGAATAAAGCGACCACTTGAACAAACTCACCAAAAACCCATTTCGAGCTAAAAAAAAATACCCATAACGATCATTGGCGTATATGTAGGTACATATATGATAACAATATCAGCCTAGAATTTGGAGACACTGCGGTCATTCTCTCTCTTCGGAACTCGATTTTAAGCTAAAATCTAATTTTGGGAAATCAATTGAAAACAATCACTCTGGTATACATTATGATATTTATGATACAAAATGTAGAAATTTTAAAATGAACAAGCTTTTAACCCAAATCAGGATGAAATTTATTCAAAAGAGCGCCAAATAAAGCAACCTCGGCAATAAAGACCAAATTTTTGTCACTCTAATCAAAATAACTCTGCAGTGGCTCATCAGGATGAAATTTATTCAAAAGAGCGCCAAATAAAGCAACCTCGGCAATAAAGACCAAATTTTTGTCACTCTAATCAAAATAACTCAGCAGTGGCTGCAGCTATCAACATGAAATTTTGTGGATATACTAACAACAGGATGATGTGTTGGAAAATGCAATCTTCGGAAAAAGGGCCAAGTGGTAACCTTCTAACAGTACTAAATACCAAAACCAGCAATATAGTATCTACCTATCTACTCATATACCAAAACCAGCAACAGTAATGCTACTAACACCAGCTTTGGTACTAACACTATACCAGCAAAAAATATACACTAACACCAGCTTTAGCACTAACATTATACCAGCAAAAAATACCTATATAGGGTAACCTTCTAACAGTACTAAATACCAAAACCAGCAATATAGTATCTACCTATCTACTCATATACCAAAACCAGCAACAGTAATACTACTAACACCAGCTTTGGTACTAACACTATACCAGCAAAAAATATATGTCCAGATAGCTTTTTCTGGTAGCCCTTTAGGTCCTGCATCAACCCTCAAGCGTTGTACAGTCGTTCGCGGGACACCCTGTATACTAACACCAGCAAACACACTCAAATGACCTCTAAACTGCCGGCCCGGATAGATCTTGTGTAACAGTACTAACAGTAGAGTTAATCTTTTGCACCTTGCCGCCTATGACTCATTCAGCCTGATTATGGCCAATCATTTATTGATTAGTCTGATAGAACCTTCTAACAGCGAAACAAATTATGCCAATTATGTTGTTATACCGCTATTAGGAGCACATAAGTCAAGTTCACTGTGTGTAGAGTAGTGTGGGCCATTTGCTTAGATTCGTCTGGTCATTCATTAACATGTGAGATTTTATCAGATCGAACACTAGTGCTAATATCTAATCGAATACCAAGATCTAAATACTTGGAAGTTTTGGCACGGTGATTTATCGCTTCTTATAAGAATGTGAACCGCCTAACAGATTCATTCTAAAATTGCTAAACAATAAATGAACCGGTACTTTGTTCATGCAAATGAAGTTCAAAGTAAAAGAAGGAAAAGAAGTTGAAAACGACAACGCCTTCAAAGTTGAACAGTTTTAAAACAAAAGCTCATTTCTTGGAAATTATTCAAAGTAAAAGAAGGAAAAGAAGTTGAAAACGACAACGCCTTCAAAGTTGAACAGTTTTAAAACAAAAGCTCATTTCTTAGAAATTAGACGGATATGAATGGATTCTGGATCATTGTTTCTGGTGAGAAAAAGTTAAGAAGGAATTAGGAAAAAATATCTCTAAAGCCCGCCACTCGCTATCAGATAGACCTGACGACAGGTACACCTGATAAGGTATGCCTAATAGTGAGTGGCTGGCCTAAAAATAATCTGTCGGACTAATGAACACCAAATATCAGGCGGGCAGGTGAACATGGTGAAAATAAACAAGGCAATTATCAAAGTAATGCCCCATAAATCAATAAATCAACTTTCGGTGAAAGGCATAACAGTAGAGCTTCAAAATTCCGATTGATATTTTGATCACGTTCTCCAATCAAAACATTCTCGATGCCTACCGAAAAAGCCCAAAATGAAACTTTTTCTTAATACAGAGGAGGAAGAAACACACAAAGAAGAAACACCCAAGAAGGGAAATTATTTGGAATTAAGTTTTCAACAAGAAAGTTGAACTATAAGGTGTCTTCCCATCTCTCCAAAGGTCTAACAAAAACGTCTGAGACCTTTAGATGGTGAAAATAAACAAGGCAATTATCAACGTAATGCCCCATAAATCAATAGATCAACTTTCAGTGAAAGGCATAACAGTAGAGCTTCGAAATTCTGATTGAGATTTTGATCACGTTCTCCAATCAAAACATTTTCGATGCCTACCGAAAAAGCCCAAAATGAAACTTTTTCATAATACACAGAAGGAAGAAACACACAAAGAAGAAACACACAAGACGGGAAATAATTTGGGATTAAGTTTTCAACAAGAAAGTTGAACTATAAGGTGTCTTTCCATCTCTCCAAAGGTCTAACAAAAACGTCCGAGACCTTTAGACAGGAGATGATTGACCAATGTTCGTGTGTTTTGATGTGCTCCACAAGGTATGTACCTACATGTTCCATTGAAATATCTGTCATTGGAGTTGGTCAAACTTTTGGATTACTTCAGTAGTTTGCTCATGATTTGCCTCCATTTACTCAGAAACTAACTTCAAATCTCTAAGACCTACATTATATTCCTCTGAAACAGTTTTCCTGAAAAATGCCTTTCCTTGAAGCTCCCCAGTCATCCTATAGGACTATGGGGAAACATATTTCAATCTTGTTTCCTGGGCAAATCGGAACAATTATTATCGAACTTTTTTTTTCCAAAAGAGGAAATTTGAAAAAGAAAAACCCAGGACGTGCTTGTACACACTCACATGGGTAAGGCCGGAGAAGGGGGCAAAAACAAAAGCAGTATTTACTAGCTCATGATTTGCCTCCATTTACTCAGAAACTAACTTCAAATCTCAACGACCTACATTATATTCCTCTGAAACAGTTTTCCTGAAAAAGGCATTTCCTTGAAGCTCCCCAGTCATCCTACAGAACTATGGGGAAACATATTTCAATCTTGTTTCCTGGGCAAAGCGGACCAATTATTATCCAACTTTTTTTTTTTTTCAAGAGAGAAAATTTGAAAAGTTACCAGAAAGAAAAACCCAGGACGTGCTTGTACACACTCACATGGGTAAGGCCGGAGAAGGATCCTCGGCTTCCTTCAGTGTGTTCCTTACTGGTTACAGCAGTGCATTTTTAAACAATTTTGTCAGACAGTTTTCACTATTTAGAATTGCATCGGGACTCTAAAAATTAGAAGGAAGGTAAAAATCTCTCTCTCTAAAAAAAAGGTCGCTAGACACTATTGTTTCTGAAACGTCGATACAACAGCCCGTCCTGCCCGTCCCTCTAAGCTTGGTACGCCGCGGTCAGGCATTCATACCATGTTGTTGTTGATATTGTTGTTATTGTAGCGGCTTCAGCTGTAACCGAATGGTGATGGCAGAATCAAGCATTCATACCATGAAAGGAAGTGGTCATCGTAACCTGACCACAAGATTCTGCTGATTGCTCTAAGCTCAGGAGAGCTCATTAGCATGTAATTAGTGTGAACAGGCCCTTGTTCTGCTCATAGTGAATAACTTTTATTCATTGTGAATATAACTTTCTGCTCATTCCGTATAACTTTAACTCATTGTGACTTGGTCATGTACAATAGCTGATATATCTGTGTCATGCTCATGTACAGTAATATAGTCATAACATTGTCATGCAAGTATTTACTCCGTGAGAGATCCCATGGGAAATATTGTGTTAAGGTGAAAGTTTACAAACCAACAGGAAACGGCAGTAGAGAGGCTTCGGAAAAACACACGCAACAATGGCCTTATTTGTTTTTAGGGGGAAAGTTTGAAAGTAACATATTGAACATTTGACAGTCTGTAATCTTGTAGGAAAACAAACGTAAAGGGGCGAGAACTGAGAACCATTCAACAGTAATATAGTTATAACATTGTCATGCACAATACTGTCACATGTTGCATACATTGCAACCAGATCGTGACCTTTTGGTGCAGTGCAATGTGAGAGTTGCCAACGATGAAATAATAGCTTGTCGTACATTATTGTAATGAATGCATACAACCAGATCGTGACCTTTTGGTGCAGTGCAGAGTGCAGTGCAATGTGAGAGTTGCCAACGATGAAATAATAGCTTGTCGTACATTTGACGTAAATTGTAAGGAAGCTAAGTTACAGCCCTGAGCTAGGTACCCAAAGATGGAATACTTAGAATGAAAACAACATCTCTTCTGTATTTCAAACAAAATAGGTAATCATTTTATTGATGGACAATGATGAAAATTTTCACAAGGTCATTTTTAAATAGAGCAGAAACCTCGGTTAATTAGTTCACACACTCTTCTTCTTCTTCTTCTTCTTCTTCTTCTTCTTCTTCTTCTTCTTCTTCTTCTTCTTCTTCTTCTTCTTTTGAAGAGTCGTATTAGGACCAATTTTGACAACAATAATTTTCTTGATGCCAGTTGGAGAAACACACTTAAGAATCATCTACAAGTACACTATGTTCAATCGACATTGAGTACTTAAATAGTGAAAAGCTTCAAGTTCATAAAGTAAGGTAATGGTGGCTTAGTTGATAAGACTGACTCCTTGTGAGGATCCACTAACGCGTTACACACAGAGTGCATTAGTGGAAACGTTACATCTGCACTTAGAAGTGGGAGTCATAAAAAACCTATATTGGAAAGCCGTTAAAACTCCTTCTTCCCACTTCCCATCACCCTTTCTAATCGCGTACACAACCATAAAAAAACTCGTACACCTTTCTAAACCCTCATAGAAGTGCCGGAATTCAGATGGAAACCCGGAAGCCAAGTCGTTTTGCTGTTCGCGCATCAGAGGTGTTTGTAATAAAATAAATATGTTACCCACATCACGTCATCTCCTATCTTCGTAAATGTTGCTCGTAATTTTATTAGACTTGAAAGACGCGCCGTATGAGAATTTATCACCCGTGCTCCCGAGACATGCACCGCATGAACGACTCCTGACGAATTTAAATAAAACGAATCAAGAAAATTGATATTGCGGAAGCTTTCGGGGAAAAACACACTACCTTGGGGAACCGGGGACTTCCGGAGTCACCAATTCGTCGAAATAACTTGAGAGTCATAAGTTTTAACGTTACCGTATGACAGACAATTTCAAGCTATCTACAAGAGAATAACTCTGATAAAGTTCCTCAAGTTAACTACGTTTGTATTTGCTTGGTCTCAAGAGAGTCAAATGCAGCATCTAAGTTTTCAAAGTTTAGATATTGTGATAAACTTGTTGGATCCCACTGATGATTTGACTTCACTTGTTGTAGGTGGTAAAGTCACAGTGTTCTAAGACTTATTGACTCTCATAAGTTATGAGACCATACTCCTAAGTCAAATAGTTGGTTGTACAAAGTCTATACTTCTATAGCCTACGGAGTTACAGAGGCTAAGAGAAGCACAAGATACCACAAGCAAAAAGAGTCATGTGCAAGCATAATGGTCGTAATGGCGAGAGTATAAACAATCTAAACAATCTATAAAGCCATAAAATATCAGAAGAGACAACATTCGCTCCGTGGCCAAACAAATAGAAATCATTCAATGCTTCCGAATATGGAAATCTAACGGTGAACTAGTCGTACACCAAGTGAATACATCAATATGACTATGGCCACTGATTGAGTAAGATACCTGGACTTGAACAGGGTCTGCGAAAAGGAAGAACGAGGCAACTTGGACCTAAGAAGGGCCTATGTGAAATATTTATGAAAATTCTTCCTTGGAACGATTGTGGACATATTGAATGAGGACAGAAGACTTAACACGTTGTCGGTTGTCGAGCACCGAATTGCCAATAAGGATTCCGCAATGACGTTGATTTGCGAATGTTTTCCAGGAGAATCAACGGATGGGATATTGGATAGGATCAAAGATCCAAGTAATTCACTATCTTCAGAACTCAGAGACAAGACAACTTGTAGCCCGAGGCGGTTGAGGCGAAGCTCAGTACGATTATTGACGTTGATTAGGTAAATAAAGGTAATTACTTTGATTGAGAATCAATGCTGGGGAGAATCGGGGAAAGAATTCCACGAAAGGAGAGATCGGTGATCTTGTCAGTTGTGACATGACTGTGCAAAAATGTTTTCAGACGGTTGTAGGTACTTGTAGTATCTTTACTTCTTAGGAAAAGAATTCTACCCTCCTTTGAAAAACCAACGAATTTCGAGAGCTTGTCTAATCTTTCTCGGCTTCCAAAAATGTTTAGTCCTTCTATTTACAGTAGGACCTCTTGGGGAGACCCTGGATGCAAGTATCGTGCTTGGCTTTACTATTAATAGCTTGTACTATTTGGTTTTTTTATCTGCTCCGTGCATCAGGCCAAAACAAGCTCCAATGCTATGTGCTCGGAGTTTTAAATAGTGTAGTGCTCTGCTGGAATTCCGCAGGAGAATGCTGCTGTTTTTGCTGTTATCTACACAGATGGATGGATTTACGGATTCCTTTTTTAGGGCATGGAGTTGTAGCGGTTTTATTTTTTACCTGACATTGTGCGCTTACAACGGATGCGAATTCTGTGATCCGTGCTTTTGAAGTTGAACAAGTTCATTTTGGAAAGGAAGGATGTATGTAAACATTGTAAAGTTGTAAACACTTGCGTAGTCCTCTGATTCTCGGTTCTCACAAAAATAAATAAATAAAAATTTACGTAATGTATGATTTACCAGCTGAATTTATCTCTCCTTCCGCCCATAGACAGGAGACCTTATGTTCCCTAGAATCTGGTACAAGAAATCTAAGAAGCACTAAAAACCAGCTGGTCGTTCTGCGATCTCATATGACTCATCAACATTACTATCTGCCAGTTTCTGCTAGTCTGCCCACATACAACAAGTTCGAGTGGATATTCAATCAAAGTAATGAGTATAAAAGGTGTATTTATTGGCATCAAACAATAAGATCAAGATGCGAACCAATCATACACCAGGTAACTTTGTTGGCTCCTTTCTTCTTCACAATGTTCTTTTCTTCAACTTCACAATGTTGTCCTTTCAGCTTTGCTAATGTCCGCCACACACGTTCAAGCCGCTTTATAGGCGGCTTGTTAACCTGCTTGTTGCTTGATGAAAATTCATCTCTTCGACGTGATTCAACCTGCCTGTTAATGTCCGTTTAAGCATGCTTGAACGTGTGTGGCGGGCACAAGTGACCACTTACCACAGGTCTACAACTGTTACAGTCACATGTTAGATCTGAGAATGCTTGGACACGGTTCGCACATAGTCTTGGAGCATTCTCAGAGGTAACATGTGCTTGTGGACCTTAGCCTCATGTCCGCCACACACGTTAAGACAGTCTGACAGACCTGGGTCTCAAGCCTTTTCCGTCACACGTTAAGACGGTCTCAGGTTTCTGAGAGCGCAGTCTGTCAGACAGTCTGAGCGTGAGTGGTGGACCTTAGCGGCCATTTGAAGTGACTTCTCATAACTTATAACAAATCAGTGTTTTATGTTTTACTATGAAGAAAACATCTATAAATTATTCTAATTGAAAAGCCCATTCATGCCCTGATAAAAAAATACTTAGATCCCCACTAATAATTGGTGATATTAAGGGCTAGGCCAGCACGTACCAATCGTTCCACTGACGAAATTCAACGTGGCATCGTCAAGCTGTCAAACCGCTGAGTTATTATTGAACGGTTTGTTGATAATGGAACCAGATCACGTACAAGACCTCTTTCAACTACTTTGAGAATGAGATACTGAAATACTTTGAGAATTTTAAAATGTAGATTATAATTCCCATTTCTAGTAAAGGGGCCATGTGTGAGTTGGAACAGCTGAGAATTCCAGCGATAGAACAGGGGGTTGATAACTGGATACAGTTTTAGAAAGCAAGGAAGAAAGGTTGGAGAGTTATTTATGTAAAACAGTAGGAACGCTATCTTATCTGTAGTTTGCTTAGGTATCTCCGGTAGTAGAAGTGGGAGGTTACAATGTTACCGAGCTCATGTCATGAGTTTTGCTTTGTTTCATGAAGTTGAACTGAATGACTGCTCTTTAATGGGTTGTATAATGGAAGCCTTGGTTTCCTTTTGTTTTCATTTTCTGGGAACTCTATTTCCTCCATAAAATTTTGGTAAATAAGTAGATATTGACAGTATAGAGGGTCATTAGGCGATCCTTTCTACATACTCAGTATACTGAGCATACAAATCGACTACAACTACTACGAATAGCAACCATATTATTAGAATAGATTTTTTGTTTTTCTCTTTTGAGTGACAGGGTTCTCCTGAAAGAGCTCAACCTTAAAGAGCAACCACTGATCTTTTATTTCTTTTTGAGCTTTCAAGAATTCAAGATATTTTTCCTGGGAGGTCTTGCGTGTTCCTCGAATTGGTGAGTCTCTTGTATGACCCTACGAAGAGAATTTTATAGTAACTGCAGATAGTTTCATAGTAACCTAGTAACTTCTGAGAACGTCTAGATCTTTCACCCTCTCAACATAACATACTCTCTTCATGTACTTGACATAAATTTCAAGTTTTACAACCACAATGATGTTCTCACCCCAAGATCTCCTGGTCACAACTGTTTTCAACTTCCCACTGGTTTTACGCGACGGTTTTTGCTGGATTCTTTTCTGGACCACAGACCACAAAATATACGTCCAAGAGGGGACGGAGTTTCAAAATATCCGGGTTAATATCACATACGTGCTTTGTTTACTTCAAAGCAGATTGTCTGAGAAGAGCAGTTAGCAGACAATGTTTTCCTGGGTTTTTATATATTATCATTTTCGCTGACACTTCCTTGGTCGTTTGTTGTTTTTATGAGCAAATTGCTTTTGAGTTACACGAAATATATAGAAAGTTCAGACAAGGTCAAATGATGTCGATACCTGAAATGAACTTTCCCAAGCAACCCTTTGGTTTCCGGTCACAGACACTTTCATCCGGGATTGGAAATATTTCTAGAATTTTAGATGTTGGAACTTTAAGAAGCTTTTGATAAAATGGTCACATTTTGTGCGATTTTGATAAAATTCTCATTTTATGTTGTGATTTTGATGAATTGAAATTGAAATTTTATTGAAATTCAAAGTTAATTTGATAACGATCATGGGGTAAACGATCAATTATGTTGAAGCTTTTGATAAAATGGTCACATTTTGTGCGATTTTGATAAAATTCTCATTTTATGTTGTGATTTTGATGAATTGAAATTGAAATTTCATTGAAATTCAAAGTTATTTTTTTAACGATCATGGGGTAAACGATCAATTATGTTGTCAAACGATAGAAGAACTAACCACGTTGCGCCTTCCTTTACAAATTATTTGAAATTTGTATGGTTTCTGTCGTAACCCAAGACATTTTTTGACGGCTACGTCAGAGCGACAAGAGAAAGACCCTTCTTTCTTGTATTGTGGGGTGGGAGGAGTGGATAAACGTGAGTAAAACTGACTCTTTTCCCTCTTTGGCCAAGGATTTTACCCCTAATCCTTCAAAACTAACGAAAAACATGTAACCAATAGCTAACCCAGAAGGGTGACAAAATAAGCCGAAGGTTAAAATGACATCTTCTTGGGGATTCTAATTCATGGGCCACGGCCACCCTTGTTAAGATAAGCTTAATCTGAATTTCTTAATTAATTATTAATCATAAAAGAGAAAAGGTTCTAGATTTGGATGGATAAGATTTTATATTTGGAATTTAATTGTTTCTATCATTCTCTGCAAGTCAGAACAATCATCTTTTACAAATTACATTTACAAAACAATATCAACATCCCCTGAAAACTCGATGTACATATTTTTCAAAAACGCTTTGTTTTCAACATTTTCCACGAAATGAGGGTTAAGCAACAATTACTTTGGTTAATATCTGGATGGGTGATTATCCGTTACGCGACGGTTTTTGCTGGATTCTTTTCTGGACCACAGACCACAAAATATACGTCCAAGAGGGGACGGAGTTTCAAAATATCCGGGCTAATACCACGTACGTGCTTTGTTTACTTCAAAGCAGATTGTCTGAGAATAGCAGTTAGCAGACAATGTTTTCCTGGGTTTTTATATATTATCGTTTTCGCTGACACTTCCTTGGTCGTTTGTTGTTTTTATGAGCAAATTGCTTTTGAGTTGCACGAAATATATAGAAAGTTCAGACGAGGTCAAATGATGTCGATACCTGAAATGAACTTTCCCAAGCAACCCTTTGGTTTCCGGTCACAGACACTTTCAGTTCGTTCATCCGGGATTGGAAACATTTCTAGAATTTTAGATGTTGGAACTTTAAGAAGCTTCTGATAAAATGGTCACATTTTGTGCGATTTTGATAAAATTCTCATTTTATGTTGTGATTTTGGTGAATTGAAATTTAATTGAAATTCAAAGTTAATTTGATAACGATCATGGGGTAAACGATCAATTATGTTATTTTAAGAGGTTTGATAGAGGGAACTGCCAAGGTCTTATCGTCTGGAAAGCGAACAGAGAAGGAAGACAGGATAGGAGAAAGCCAGCCGTTCCGAGAACGAACTTTATCAGAATTCTGTTTAGGATAAAATCCGCCCCGGGCGGGAATCGACCTCCGCGCTCATAAGGCAGACGCGCTATATCAAGCTAACTACCCCTACAGGCTTGATTGCTCTTAAAGCACATGTAAACTTTAATGTTAAGATGAGGTCTTACCGTCTGGAAAGCGAACAGAGAAGGAAGACAGGATAGGAGAAAGCCAGCCTTTCCGAGAACGAACCTTATCAGAATTCTGTTTAGGATAAAATCCGCCCCGGGCGGGAATCGACCTAGCGTTCACAAGGCAGACGCGCTATCATTCAAGCTAACTACCCCTCCAGGCTTGATTGCTCTTAAAGCACATGTAAACTTTAATGTTAAGATCAAGTTAAGTGTTCTACCTAATACCCCATTCTTCGTCCAAAAGTAGAGCCCCCTCTCAGTAGATGCACGGATTTAAAGATTTTTAAAGTGCCCTGTTTAATGGGAGTCAAAGTAATTATCCTTTTAATGACTTAATTTATGTTCGAAACAATATTAAGCCTTTAATGACCCCATTCTTCGTCCAAAAGTAGAGCCCCCTCTCAGTAGATGCACGGATTTAAAGATTTTTAAAGTGCCCTGTTTAATGGGAGTCAACGTAATTATCCTTTTAATGACTTAATTTATGTTCGAAACAATATTAAGCCTTTAATGAGTGAAGCAGTGAAGAATACATCGAATAGCTGTAGAGAGGCATTTAAACTTGGTCTCTATATGTATGTATATCGTAGAGGAGAGGCATTTAAACTGTACCTAAATCGTCTAACAAATGTAACATACTAAACATAATACCTGGCATCCTACATTAATGGTGTGTGGTCCTCTTAGAGTTCTAAGCTCTCATGAAAATAAATTTAATGGTAGAGGCTTAATATTATGGAGACACAAAATTGTAAAGAGGCCCTCAGCTTCACCAAAGGTAATAATTAATGATTTAGATTTTTTTGGAGACACAAAGGAAACACCTTAAAGCAATCTAATGATTCTATTCTAATTATTGAATATCCAGAGCATCAATTAAAGGGCAGGTACCTAGTAAGTTCTACTTACAGAGATACTTAGTAAGTTCTGCTATGTCAATTCCTTCGGATGATAATGTAGTGTAGGTTACTTACCTGTGAACATAAAAAATGGATTACTTAGCAAAGGACACACTTGGATTCACACAAAAACACTCGAGAAATAGAAGTTAGGCGCTCCGAAATCTGTTCCAAGAAAGGAAAGATCCTGGGGCAAATATTAATTCTTCGATATTTAAAATTTACATAAATAATTGTTTTCAAAGGCTAAAACTGTCTTATTTGACGAATCTCACTATTTTACTTTCTGGGTAAGGCATTTAAACTTGGTCTCTATATGTATGTATATCGTAGAGGAGAGGCATTTAAACTGTAATACCTAAATCGTCTAACAATTGTAACATACTAAACATAATACCTGGCATCCTACATTAATGGTGTGTGGTCCTCTTAGAGTTCCAAGCTCTCATGAAAGTAAATTTAATGGTAGAGGCTTAATATTATGGAGACACAAAATTGTAAAGAGGCCCTCAGCTTCATCAAAGGTAATAATTAATGATTTAGATTTTTTTGGAGACACAAAGGAAACACCCTAAAGCAAACTAATGATTCTGTCCTAATTATTGAATATCCAGAGCATCAATTAAAGGGCAGGTACTTAGTAAGTTCTACTTACAGAGCTGTAGAGAGGCATTTAAACTTGGTCTCTATATGTATGTATATCGTAGAGGAGAGGCATTTAAACTGTACCTAAATCGTCTAACAATTGTAACATACTAAACATAATACCCAGCATCCTACATTAATGTTAATGGTGTGTGGTCCTCTTAGAGTTCTAAGTTCTCATGAAAGTAAATTTAATGGTAGAGGCTTAATATTAAGGAGACACAATATTGTAAAGAGGCCCTCAGCTTCACCAAAGGTAATAATTAATGATTTAGATTTTTTGGGGACACAAAGGAAACACCTTAAAGCAATTTAATGATTCTGTCCTAATTATTGAATATCCAGAGCATCAATTAAAGGGCAGGTAGGTACTTTAAGTTCTACTTACAGACAGAGTGCTATGTCAATTCCTTCGGATGATAATGTAGTGTAGGTTACTTACCTGTGAACATAAGAAATGGATTAATTAGCAAAAGGATTCACACAAAACACTCGAGAAATGAAATAGAAGTTAGGCGCTCCGAAATCTGTTCCAAGAAAGGAAAGATCTTGGTGCAAAATATTAGTTCTTCGATATTTAAAATTTACATAAATGATTGTTTTCAAAGGCTACGACCTTTCAAAACTGTCTTCTTTGACGAATCTCACTATATTACTTTCTGGGTAAGTATATTGTGTAAAACCTTCTTCTTTTACCAGTCCCACTATTGTACTTTCTTCTGTGTCAGGAGTCAGGAGTAAATCTTCTAAAACTGTCTTCTTTCACCAGTCCCACTATATTGTACTAATTGTGTATGTCTGCGTACCTTAATCTTCTCAATTTTATGACCGGGCCACAGAATCTTTGGAACCTTACCAACAATCAGCCTCGTTTATTACGGTCTTACGGGTTTTAACTGACATGCAGTTGTCGGTGCTGTAGATGCGTCCATCGATCACAGACATTTTGTCTTTTTGCTGGGGTTTACCAACTCGGGATTGAGATGAAACGAGGATTTCCCTATACTTAATAGCCAGGTCAACCTCGGATTGAACTCAATCCTGAGACAATCCACGGTGTTAAAAATCGACCTTAGAGTAAAAGAAAGTAATAGATCATGGTAGTGCTGGTTCTTATTTTGAGAGTACAAAGGAGTAAAGGAATCTTCTTGCGCATTGATTACACACAAGAACATACAATACCCATTTAAGTGAGATAGGTAGATAAAGTTGTCTTCCCTACACGGTTGAAATTAAGCTTCTGGCTTCACCTACCAAAGTCTTTGAAAATAGGTACATGTGCAAATTACCACCAAAAGTGTGACTGAGGGTGACGGACCATTATCATTTGAGCACAATAAAGACAGTGTTCATGTAAGGTTTAAGCCCTAAATGCAAAGATGGCCGGAAGTGAGAGAGAGAGAGAGAGAGAGAGAGAGAGAGAGAGAGAGGGGGGGGAGATGGAGCTCAAAATATAAAGGGGTTGTAGCCTCCTGGCCAGCACTCAGGATAAAAAAACACCATCATTGCATAATAAGACGAAAAACCGTTAATTTGAAACCCCCCCTACTTCAAGTAACATCACATGAAAAGGGATCTCTGTAGTTATATACGAAATACTTCAACGTCTTCACTCTTCAACAATAGGTGTTTCTACGTACACAATACATAGTGAGTTTTGGCTGGACAGGAATTTTTTCCAACGTTTTCTATCCAACAGGTTTGTGGAGTTTTTACCCCCTACTTTGACGAGACTGACAGAAATTCCTGGAGCTGATGTGGGGTGAAGTTGATAGACTACTGACGGTTGTAGCCTCCTGGCCAGCACTCAGGATAAAAAAAAACACCATCATTGCATAATAAGACGAAAAACCGTTAATTTGAAAACCCCCCCTACTTCAAGTAACATCACATGAAAAGGGATCTCTGTAGTTATACGAAATACTTCAACAATAGGTGCCTCTACGGTGTACAATACATAGTGAGTTTTGGCTCGACAGGAATTTTTTCCAACGTTTTCTATCCAACAGGTTTGTGGAGTTTTACGCCCTACTTTGACGAGACTGACAGAAATTCCTGGAGCTGCTGTGGGGTGAAGTTGATAGACTACTGATTGCTCATTGAGGCATTTGAGAGCGATGAGAGAACTGACGAAATACCAGCAGCTACCACTCAGTCAAATCAGCAATAATAGATTGTTGTAAATGATAAACCAACTGATAGCTACATTAACAGTCCAACAATTCTAGCCTCTTCAACCTTGACAAATTGGCCATCAACAATGTCACAATGTCATTCATAAAGTCACATTATTAGATGTCTTGCAAAAAACATCGAGCAATCAAGAACCAAAATACCAGGAATTCGTACTCGAACTATTTAGTTGGACTCTATTAGTTATAAAGTCAATTTAGGTACACAGATATAAGAAATTAGGTACAAACAAAGGGTGAAATTATTGCCAAGGCAATTTCTTCTATTCAAGCCTACCAAAGTGTGAACTACATACTCAAGTCTGTTCAAGAACGTCAAACCATAACTTTAATAATAGCAGACCCTTTCCACCTCCGTACACAAAGGCTCAATTTACGTGTTCAAATGCTCATTATAAACTCTTTGATTCCAGTCAATAATACTGTCAATATTGAATCAGAGTCAATAACACCCAATATGAAGTCTATAACACTGTCGATATGAAGTCAATAACACTGTCAATAGTAAGTCAATAACACTGTCAATATGAAGTCAATAACGTCAATAGTGAAGGAGAAAGTACGATGATTTACTATGACAACAAAAGTCTTGTGTCTGCTTTACTCAAATATCTTGTTAATCTTGTGCCAGTTTTACCTCCAACTCTATGACGATGAAGCCTAAGACAACAAACGTCTATTATGACAAGTCAGTGATTTACTACAAGTACACAATAACTTTGAGATGGTTTCAAATCCATTCAACTTTGAACTGGGTGATAAAAACTTGTTGTCTTTTGTGTTGAAACAATAGGATAGTTGTGAGGAACGCCAAAAGACTTGAGAATATGTATTAACAATTGAGGACAAGATTGTTAATAATAATAAAAAAAAGTAATAATGGTAATTAACAAAAATATTGAGAGCCCAGGTCTACGGTATAATGTTGATTTTATTTTGGTCTATTTTCGGTCAACTGTGCTTGTGAAGAAGGCCAACAAGGACTGAAGAAGTCTCTCTAAAAAGGGCCTCATTGATCCCTATTGGCCGGCCCGATCGCTCACAAAATCTAAGAGGAAAATTTCCTTGGAGCAAATCGTTCAAGAGTGATCAGGTTATCACGAACCAAACAAATATACCTACGAACGAAATGCAAAATTGCCAAGTTCAAACTTCGAACCTCCGTTCGTTTGTTCAAAGCAAGTCGTAAACCTCAAGTGACTGCAATTGAGGAGCTGGGTGCAAAAAGGGCAATCAATGAAAATCATCAAACTGAGATATTTAACTTTGAAGTTTTCAATTTTTCATCTAAATCCTTGAAAAGTATGTTTGCAGCAGTATGTTCAGTAAATATCTACATAATTCTTCAGTAAGTACTCAGTAGGTATCACTACATACATAATGTTAGGTAGGTACATAATATGTAGGTACGTAGTTCTATCAACCACAGGTGAGTACCTAACGTTCTGCTGGTATAGCAGTCAAGGTCCCAGACACTATACAGAAGTACAGGCTGTTTGAAAGGTACTGTCCATGGACCGTGGATGATAAACGGGGCAGAATGTAATTGCACATTTTCTAACTTTACTTTTAGAACATACTTTTAGGAGCTCAAAATAACACCATAATCATGAGGGTTCGTTCCCAGCCGAGTCATAATAATAGTTCTGAAGGTTAGGTGGTAGAGAACGCCTCCAGCGCACCACGTTCTATTCAAAAAACCGTTTTACGCAAAAAGGGCAAAAAATACATATTTCCCTTTTTGCACCCAGCTCCTCAATTATCCTTGGAAATAAATTACCAACCATTGAATTCGTACACATATACATATGTGTAAGTACATATAAACATGATAGGTACATATACATATATGTCGATGCAAATTGTACCCAGGATTTTAATAAGTCTGGTGATTACCCAACTAGTATATGGTGAAGAAAATAAAAAAACTCCGAGACAGACTTAGTACCTACTCAGAGTACCCAAACCGGATATGCTAATGTTTATGGGAGGACATCCGAGACCTAAGCAGATACCAATTAGTTGATACCAACGACTCCAACAAGGTTGGTCCAGTGGTAACGCGCTTGCTTGCCATGCAGAAGGTCCCGGGTATGAATCCCACCATCGACAAAAATTTGAACTCGTTTTTCGATTGCAAATATTTCAACGGGGTACTTTCTGGTGTTCTTGAACGCCTCCGGTCTGCCGCATAGTGGTTCCTAACATATTTACCTTCCTCTTAAGAGTATATATTATACTTCTGAAGTCTTTTGTTCCTCTAATAAAAACAGCATCTCTCACAAAAATTACAATGAGGAGAAGGCAAGTGAACAGTTCGAAATATGGGGCCCCTTCTGCCCGTGATATCTGGTCAACCCTATACAACACTTGTAACAAGTATAACACCCTGTATACCGTGCTGCCCTGTAATTATGTAGCGCAGAAGTGCCGCGCTAACGCATCGCTCGGTTAATTTATTACCATTCAACAACCTGTGATCATCTTTCAAAATTCTAGCCAGGTTTTCAGAGTTCAGCAAAGCGTAGAGCTTCAAGCTATTGTTGATGTTGTTGTTCTTGTTATTGTTGTTGGTGTTGTTGTTGTTGTTGGTGTGGAATATGGACGGTGGAGCTTTGTAATTTGTTACAACTGTGAGTTGAAGATGTTCTTTTTTTTTTCAAGGTAGGTATTTTTTCATCTGAGAACTTTCAACTTTTCAAGTTGTTTCAAATGGAGAAGTGTGTGGTCTTCAAATTTGATTTAGCTTGGAGTGTAACCTTGTGAGGTGTTGAAACAAGTCAGTTAAAAAAAAAAATCAAAGGAAAAGCGTGGTTTTATTTTACGTAATAGCGTACACTCCCAACATTCTTGATAGAACATATCTACTACCTACTAACCACAGTTTTATTTTGATGATGCTACAGAACTACAATTTTATTGATGCTATCCCGGAAAAACAAAAGGATGAGAGAAAATACTGATGCCAAACCGGGGATTTTTTATCTTTTCAACTCGTAATAATAATAATAATGGCATAATAGGTAAAGGTAGTTGGGTAGGCAAGTAAGCAGGTGGAGAGGTATCCATTGAAAAGTAGGGCACATTTCGTAGCCATACAAAATGGACATTTAGGATTGCGTGAGGAGCTTTTCCTCAATTATCCTTGGAAATAAATTACCAACCATTGAATTCGTACACATATACATATGTGTAAGTACATATAAACATGATAGGTACATGTATGTCGATGCAAATTGTACCCAGGATTTTAATAAGTCTGGTGATTACCTACTAGTATATCATGGTGAAGAAAATGCAAAAACTCCGAGACAGACTTAGTACCTACTCAGAGTACCCAAACCGGATATGCTAATGTTTATGGGAGGACATCCGAGACCTAAGCAGATACCAATTAGTTGATACCAACGACTCCAACAAGGTATAGAGTATAGATCCTCTTGCAAACTGATATCTTGTAACATCTTAGTAAGATACCTAATACATATATCGATGGCGCTTGCTAGGAAGACCCACTAGTATCTGGATTATCTGGAAGAACGAGATGTCCAGACTTTAACCATGGACTACGAATTTCCAACTGGGGTAGTCAAACCAAAATCTCCTTGGTATGGACGTTTCTCAAGAAGCTATTGCTGTCGCAATGAATGAATAAGTGAGTGAGTATAAATTTTTAATATTTAGATGTACTCTCAACTCAACAAAAGTATTAGGATACCTTTAAAAGGACCGTCGTGTCGTGACATGGATAAACATGATATTGTAGGTACCTAAGATTTTACGTACGTTCTCTTACAATGATATTTATGCATGTTAGTATATTTTCAAGTACCTACATAAATATGTGTCACATTAATTCTCAGATAAGTATTATAGGGACTTGTATTCAAATAGGCAATTTTAATAGGTACAAATGTAGGTGCACTGCACCATTGCTATTAGGTAAGCTGCATTACCTTAGTTACCTATATTAGTTATAGGCACTTGTATTTAAATAGGCAATTTTAATACAAATGTAGGTACAAAATACAAGGTACCTAATAGCTACATTACCTTAACAACAAAAACCTATGTTGCCAGACCTAACAGAGGTATTACAGACTGGATATCTCTCCATTTGGGGAACACAATGAAATGCATTTTAAGTGCATCACTTAATGCATGCACTAAGTGGTTCAATAATGCTGCGGTAACCCCAATACAAGTACCTATTACAAATATACATAGGTAAGTATGTACCTACCTATTACAAGTACTTGCATCAGTGGAGTGTCTAGCGATTTACAAAAGGGGAAGCTATAACCCCATAATTACACAGAATTTCGGGGTAAGATGGTAAATAAAGTCTGGCTGAGGGACTTTCAACAGAGAGTAGATTAGATTAGTCTTGGCTGGGGGATTTTAAATAGGGAGGAAACCAGCCTGAAATTTCCCTTGCTAAAGAAATAGCAAAGGTTGAGTGCTAAGGACATCCACTAGTAATTTTTTTGCTGCCAAAACCAAATGTGAGCCCAAAGCAATCATCCCAGGGCTCATTGAGACTATTAGAGGCTGGCGAATAACGCCGACCTCATCTGAACACGGGAAAAGGCGAAAGAAAAGAAGACAAGAAGGCAAGATATGGTAAGTGTACCAAGGAGTGACAATAAACCAGTAGAGAATAAGGGAAGGTTCCCTGGCCTCCATGGAACAGTATGGAGCACACACCACTGACTTGCACTATGAAAGAGAGATGCATTCTGATAATGTGTGGGTGTAGTTCTGTAGTTACATACTCATAGATTGTGTATTGAGTACAATTTGAGTTATGTTGTTATGTTTCATACCTGTTGTATCCTTGTATCACATATGGTTTAGAATGCCTAGATGTTTTAAGTTTTATACTAAATAATATTAAACCTCTTGTATAATTTATACAAAGTTGTATGTTTACGTTGATTAGAGAGGCCATATTTATGTTGCATCGTATAAAACTCGGATTTTGATTGTTGGGATGCACTTTTAACTTGAAATTATGATATGCAGTTAACCTAAGATTGTGGGTGCATTTTTAATCAGTGGTTATAAGATACAGTTTAGAGATCCAAGTGCAAGTTGTTACTGTACCCAGAGGTGATAATTATGTACCCATGTTTGTGTGAAAAAAATTAGGTACCTACACCTATACGTATCTCATTTTGTTTGTCTAGGCCTAATAGTCAGTAGTGGGTGTTGTAAAATTATTCTCCGTAGGTAGCTACCTACGTTAGCTAGTTAGATATATAGGTAGGTAATGCAACCATTTAAATTTTCAAACATATTAATAATATTATGTGTCTGGGGAATTATTAATTATTATCTACCTAGTTGTAAACACAATAATATCGACATTCTACGTGTCAGCTAAATAGCTTATGCCATGGGAATTTGGATAACATGTCCTTCAGTGCAAAATTGTTTTAACTCAATTAGTAGACAACCAGCAAAATATAACAGACAAACAGAACTAGCAAAATATAATATCTAGGTACACATGAGAAAAATAGAATTGCAAATTCATTCACAATCCATACATAACCCAAGTAATTATCTAGGTATTCTAGGTGTACAGTCTGACCAAATCGCCAAGGTTTTAAATGTTCTTGTGGGTATTTCGACGAACGTTCCCCCCTAAATTCCGACGTCAAAGGGTTAACTGTAATAATTTTCCCTGTTATTGTATAAATATGAAAAGTGCTTAATTAATGTGCACAATTATGTAAACCTGTACATACTTCCAAGTAAGTAAAGCCACTATACTCTGTACCCTACTTGAAAGCGGAATAAAAAAAAACGAAATTTAATAAAATACAAGCACAAAACAAGTGCCTACAAAACCTACTAAATTACAGAAACCATAGAACAACGTAAATTTCCACAGAAATCAAAAACAGTTTTTCGCTGTTAAACCTACTAAATTACAGAAACCATAGAACAACGTAAATTTCCACAGAAATCAAAAACAGTTTTTCGCTGTTAAATGAGTTTTAAAACAATTTTTTTTTTTTTTTATTCTTCTCTTTTACTTTTTTAAAAATTAAAAATAATTAAAGCAGGGAGCCATATTTTTTTATTGTTTTAATATAATTTCCTGTGATTTATAGTGAAAAACAGCCTCTTTGGAGGGCAGTAGGGTGATGGCGGTTGTTTTACCAAGTTGGTGTATTTCACTTCAGTATTCTATTAATTTTATTATTGTTGTGCAGTTTTTCACACAGAGCAAAACAACAAAACAGAAACAGATGGGAGTTGGAAATGCCTTGAAATTAAAAATCGACAGAAGTATCTCCTCCGCCCATTTTTGTTCTTGTGCCCGTATAATATCTCTAGTAGCGCGGTCAAACTTTCTTGACTTGGCGGGGCGGAGCGCTACCGCGCTCCTTATTATAAGCAGGGGGCAAAAGGGGGTGGGGGGGGGGGTGAGAGAAGGGAAAAGGGGAGGGGGGAGGGAAATGAAGGCAGAGAAGGAGGGGAGGGGATAGATGAAAGAGGGAGAAGGGGAGGGAATTTATAGGACCAAATCCCCCGCAGAGTTTAATGACTTAGGGAAAAGGAGGGGGTAAATAGGGGATAGGAAGGGGAGGAAGGAGATAAAGAGGTTAGTAAAACGGGTGTGGGGAGGGAAAGAGGTGGTGATGGGGGCGGGAGAGGGAATAAAAAAGAGAGAGGGAGGGAATTTATTGGTCAAAATTCCCTCCAGAGTTCTATGACTGGAGGTAGCGAAAGGGAGGAGGGAATTTATAGGACAAAATTCCCTGCAGAGTTCTATGGATATGATTATTATGTGACATTTTTATGCCGAACATTTCAAGTCCCGTTCCACACTCATACAAATAATAACAGTCTCTCTCTCTCTCTCTCTCTCTCTTTCTCTCTCTCCCTCAAATTCTATGTACGTACGTATAGGTATCTACTTGCCACTTGCCTATATCTATTCTGTATTACTGTGTACAAATTGAATATATTCAATAGCTGATACCTACCAACAGACTTTCTTACCTCTGTGTCGGTACCTATTAAGTATACGTAGTAATAAATATTTGTCTGTTTTGAATTCAGTACATGTACTAGTACCTACAATGTACCTAATGTAGGTACGCAACAGATGTATTTTAATTTGATAGGAGATAAAAACATGTACCTAGTACGTATACAAACTGAATAGCTAATACCTACAGACTTTCTTACCTCTGTGTCGGTACTTATTGGGTACATAGTACATATTTGTCTGTTTTGAATTCAGCACAATGTTTGTACATCGTACCTAAAGTACGCAACAGATGTATTTTAATTTGATAGGAGATAAAAACATGTACATGTACTAGGTATTTAGGTACATTCTTGATTATTCTATGTACTTCAAGAGTAAATAATATTCCTCGTACATATTATGTACATAGATTAATTTCTCGTACATTATGTACCTACACAGATGTATTGAAAGTACACAATAGGTAGTACGTAGGTGCATGGGAGAATCAATTTGATAATACACGGAGTAAATACCTACCTACCTACATAGGTACATTCTTGATTATTCTATGTACTTCAAGAGTAAATAATATTCCTCGTACATATTATGTACATAGATTAATTTCTCGTACATTCTGTACCTACACAGATGTATTGAAAGTACACAATAGGTAGTACGTAGGTGCATGGGAGAATCAATTTGATAATACACATAGTAAATACCTACCCATGTACCCAACTAATCTACATAAAGGTGTGTATGGTGCTAACAGAGCATGTATTTAATTTATAAATACATCGTCAGCATTAAGCAAGAACATACATAGCTACATAGGTTTATCAAACACAGACCTACGAGAGTACAATGTTGGTACTGATAGGTACCTACATTGGTAGGTACTCAGTGCATCATACAATACATAATATTATTAGGAAGGTAGGTACATAAGTACTTACATACATGGCTCTATCAACGACAGACTTGTGAGTGTAGGAGCATCAGTATATTCAGTAAATATCTACCTAAGTACCTACATAAATATGTACATCATACTTCAGTAAGTACTAAGTACTCAGTAGGTACGACTACATACATAATAGAACGCCTCCGGTCTGCCGCATAGTGGTTCCTAACATATTTACCTTCCTCTTAAGAGTATATATTATACTTCTGAAGTCTTTTGTTCCCCTAATAAAAACAGCATCTCTCACAAAAATTACAATGAGGAGAAGGCAAGTGAAAAGTTCGAAATATGGGGCCCCTTCTGCCCGTGATATTGCAGTAGGGTGATGGCGGTTGTTTTACCAAGTTGGTGTATTTCACTTCAGTATTCTATTAATTTTATTATTGTTGTGCAGTTTTTCACACAGAGCAAAACAACAAAACAGAAACAGATGGGAGTTGGAAATGCCTTGAAATTAAAAATCGACAGAAGTATTTCCTCCGCCCATTTTTGTTCTTGTGCCTAAAAAAGTAAAAAAAAAAAATAAAAAAAAAATGCCTCAGTACAGAACCTACCTCAGATATCTGTCAGAACGTGATTACCTCTGAGTACGTTTTTTCTCAAGTAAATTCTCAGAACGATCTGAAGAACTTGTTCATAAATACGGGTGTTAAAAGCACCACAACCCTTTCCAAGTGAGAAAAAGGAACGTAAAAACCATGTAGAAAGGATGAGAGAGGTATCCATAAAATACCCTACTAAATACTTTACGAGTACCCCTGACCACAGCATTACTCAATAAAAGTCTGGCCTTCAACAGTCAGGTAGGTGAGAGAGTGAGAGGTTCTTGAGAAAATGTAGGTTACAAGAAAAAAAGGATATTTTTTCCTTACTTTGTTTCTTTCAAAAAGGTTTCTAGAGTAAAAATAAAAGGCTGTGAATTTTATTGACACTTGAAATTTGACACCCACTCAATGTTCCAATAATGCTATTATTATGGCCCTTTCCTTATCTCTTAATAGGGAAACAATTTGGTTAGGTATCCATTTTGGTAGGTATACCTACTCAAGTATTTGGTTTTCTCTTTTCTATTACCGAGAATTTCGGGGTGAAGTTTTGAACCATTGACCTTACTGGTGAAGTTTTGAACCATTGACTTTTTCTTCTTCTTCTTCTTCTTCTTCTTCTTCTTCTTCTTCTTCTTCTTCTTCTTCAACTCGAATTAGAAGATATACTGATCGCGGTAAGCACTCCACTGAACGGATAATTTAGGGGTAAAAAGCGCCGGATATTTAGAGGTTTAATAGGGTAAAGTGCCGCTTTTGGGACTTATCAAACAATGACGTAGTTTCGGCCACTTTGGGAATAAAAATTAAGCGGTCAACATTTATTTAGATTGTAGGGTTTTTGAGTTCCGTTTACAAATTTTTTAGGTCCTGGATTGGGGAGGTAGGTAAATGCTACCTATCTATTTTTTCCTTTGGTCTTAATCAAAATAAATAATCACAGGATGATATAACACCCCTCAGGATGATACAACAAAAGATTTTTTTAAAGTTCTTGGAATGATAGCTACAGTACCAACCAGGCAAAGTGTGCCTCTTTTTCCATTTGTTGGTGTTCGAGTACTAAGTAATTATGTGGACAAAAGTTCCTTACAAGTTAGCCCCTCTAAACCGTGTTCACTTCATAGGTACTGTGTTTGTTTACTTGTTTCTTTTACCGACAAAGACATCTTGGGCCCAGAGTTTGTTTATATTGGCCCATGTCCTGTTCTACGGTGATAAATAGAACACAACATCGAATTTGATTCCTCCTTACGATGATATTAGCGTCACTTGTCACTCGACAGACAGACAGACAGACATACACATTGCCAGCAACGATTGACAATTAAAATAAATAAAAAACAACATTATTAAAATCAAAAATAATACAATTAAAAATAACATTAAAATAATAACAATGATTCATGTTAAATGTCAAACCCAGATAAAAAAGAAAGATAGTTTTGAAGAATTTCTGATAGGTACCTATCTTTATCATTGTTGGATATAATATCAGGATGTGAAGTGACAGTGACAGCGGTTTGTCTGAACGGGTTAGGAAGTTTGCCAAGTGCCACACACACTTCTCAGATTACAGGATGGAAAGGTATTATTATTACCTACTTATTTATTTTTTTTTTCAAGAGGTTTGATAGAGGGAACTGTAACTGCTAAGGTCTTAAAAAGTACCGAAGAGAGAAAGAATGAAGACAGGATAGGAGAAAGCCAGCTGTTCGGAGAACGAACCTTATTTGTTTTGGATAAGGTCCACTCCGGGCGGGAATCGAACCCGTGGCCTAGCGACAAGGCAGACACGTCCTGTTCTACGGTGATAAATAGAACACAACATCGAATTTGATTCCTCCTTACGATGATATTAGCGTCACTTGTCACTCGACAGACAGACAGACAGACATACACATTGCCAGCAACGATTGACAATTAAAATAAATAAAAAACAACATTATTAAAATCAAAAATAATACAATTAAAAATAACATTAAAATAATAACAATTCATGTAAATGTCAAACCCAGATAAAAAAGAAAGATAGTTTTGAAGAATTTCTGATAGGTATCTTTATCATTGTTGGATATAATATTAGGATGTGAAGTGACAGTGACAGCGGTTTGTCTGAACGGGTTAGGAAGTTTGCCAAGTGCCACACACACTTCTCAGATTACAGGATGGAAAGGTATTATTATTACTTATTTATTTATTTATTTCAAGAGGTTTGATAGAGGGAACTGTAACTGCTAAGGTCTTAAAAAGTACCGAAGAGAGAAAGAATGAAGACAGGATAGGAGAAAGCCAGCTGTTCGGAGAACGAACCTTATTTGTTTTGGATAAGGTCCACTCCGGGCGGGAATCGAACCCGTGGCCTAGCGACAAGGCAGACACGGCAGACACGCTACCAACCAAGCTAACTAGGCTGGCTATAGCTACTTTATTCCGGTCATATCATCAATACTTAAACAAGTAGGTGAGTTAGACTACCGACAAACGACATAAATTTCATCAGGTTAATTCATTCATCAAATTTATTACGCGAGACGATTGCGACGGCCTTGAACAAGTGAGAAATAAATCTAAATCTAAACGATTTGCGCAAATTTTCAAACAACAAATGGGCGCTAAAAACTGCTAAATAAACTGTTGAGACGAGTCTGGCAATGATAAATTTAATATTGTATGCTGTTATAGTGTTATATGACGCATAAATTAAACTAAAATATAGATAGTTGAAAACTAATACCAATACCCCGCCATGTGCACGTGAAATACCGTGCGCTAGTGCAATTTTTGAATGTCCTTACGGGGACTGATAAATTATCAATAGTAGAGGTTAGTAGCTAGTAGGATCTCTAGGAATTCACTAAGGAAAGTAGTGAAAGAGCGGTCTTCTAAATTCCGTTTTAATTCGATGAGATTTTTTTTGCTTGATAGAGGAACTGTAACTGCTAATATCGTCCCGAAAACCAAGAGAGAAGGAAGACAGGATAGTAGAAAGCCAGTCTTTCCAAGAACAAACCTTATCCGTTTAGGATAGAATCCACCCCGGGCGGGAATCGAACCCACGGGCAAGCGCTTACAAGGCAGGTGGCCAAAACGGGACAGATCATCAGTGTTCCAAAAGGGTTTTCGGTACCAAAACTAGACATCTCGGACACTGCTGCACATGTAGCTACTTACAACTTCAATCATGCTCTCAACAAGGTAGTCTACTACTTTACCTACATTGGGCCCCACATTTTCCTGTTAATAAAATCCCTACCTTATAACATAACTTCTCACTATTTTGTAAAAC
>NW_007378887.1:77111-79461 GCF_000475195.1 Diaphorina citri | reverse complement strand
GGTCGAAAATTCAAATTTCATTTTCCGTTCTAATGAAAAAGTTCAAAGAGTTGTGACGTCAGATTTCACGTCAAAATGTTTCTACGCTTGCGCACAAACAAACGAAGCGAGAGTCATAAATTATGACGTCATCCCCTACGGGAGCGTATGCCGTGACGTCAAAGTTCACGATTTACCGGTATTTTTTAAATCGATTTATCTCGGGCTCTAGAAGTCGTAGAAGAGAAAGAAAAAATCCCTTGGTCTTCATTTTTCCTGCTCTATGACTCTGCAATTGCAATATCACTCAAGTAAGCGCAACTGATCTATTACAACAAAAAAACGCTATTTTTTAAAAAATCAGATTGCTTAATCCAAGATTTACTGTTAAACCAAGTTCAAACTAATATTGTGGCCCCGACCATACATTTGCTTCGAGCATAACATCAACATCTTTATTAAACATTAAACAAGAAAACAACAAATTGAGTGTACAAAAAATTGGAGGCTTTCATCATGCAAGAAGGGCGTAACCCTCCTTAGGACCTTTTTAAGTAAAACGGCTATACTAGAATAGAATATACAATATACCTTGTTTATCCTGCACGAATGAGACTAAAAAGTCCCTTTACCCCAGCAGTCTAAATAATAACAATAATAATAGTGCTTATTTATTCTGCTCACAAAGGACTGAAAAGTCCCTTTACTTCTATTACTGCTTTTATCTCTTACCTTTCCATTGATAATTTCATTATCATTGCTTTTATCTCTTACCTTTCCATTGATAATTTCATTATCATTGCTATTATCTCTTACCTTTCCATTGATAATTTCATTATCATTGTTATTATCTCTTACCTTTCCATTGATAATTTCATTATCATTGTTATTATCTCTTACCTTTCCATTGATAATTTCATTGATTGTCATCTCTACATACTCCTCGCCGCCATCTTGTTTGATATTTTCATTATTGTTGTTGTTCGTCGCACCGTTGTACTTGGCTTCGTCTGAGCCACTGTATACACTGTTTCCGTTCATGTAGAGAGGATTGGTTTCTGGAGTGCCATCCATTGGAGGACCCAACTGTTGAGAATCTGAAGGCAAAAAGCGGAGGCGGGAAATTCCTTACCTGAAGTGTCACAGTAAAAAGAGTAGCAATGAAACAACTGCTACATTAGACACATGTCTGTGTCGTAGCATGCCCATCCCGTAGTATGTCTCTCATCAGATGGGCGAGAAGAGACACAATACTTCCCATTTTGGTGTTGGGTCAACACGAGAACACCAGAAAGTAACCCGTTGAAATATTTGCAATCGAAAAACGAGTGCATATTCTTGTTGATGGTGGGATTCGAACCTGGGACCTTCTACATGACAAGCAAACGCGTTACCTCTAAACCAACCGTGCCCCCAACAAATGACTTCTATTCATTGGTTCATAGCCAGCCTAGTTACCTTAGTTGGTAGCGCGTCTGCCTTGTAAGCGCTAGGCCGCGGGTTCGATTCCCGCCCGGGGCGGATTTTATCCTGATGGGATAATGTTCTTTCTCGGAACGGCTGGCTTTCTCCTATCCTGTCTTCCTTCTCTCTTCGATTTCGGGACGATAAGACCATAGCAGTTACAGTTCCCTCTGTCAAACCTCTTTTAAAAAAATCATTGGTTCATAGGGAAGGCCTATCACAAATATCTTCCCCTTCATAGAAAGCTTTCTTTACAAATATGACCTGTATTTATAGGGTGCCTTGTTATCTTACCTCCAGGTATGCTCGAGTCTTCACCTCCCGTTTTCTTAATGGCACGAATCTTCGTCGGAACCAGAAACTTTTCTCTATTCAACGCATCCCGCGCTTCTGAGCTCTCTTCATATTTCTCATCAACCTTGGGGAAGTAACAAATATTAACTTATTTTAATAGGACTAAAGGCTGCTGGTCCACAAAGTACGTGATTGCCCAGAAAGTCCACCCATCTGACAACAACCACGCCCAAACGTTGCTTAACTTCAGTGATTGGGGAACTCCAAACTGGTGCATAACTTGCTATCGCCTCGCCACTGGACTGTCAGGAAAAGTCAGACCTGTTTCCGTAAAAACACGATGGTCCAGAGGAAAAAGTGGGAAGAGCCGCCCCTAAAATGACCACCGGATCTAGAAAACTATCAGTCCCAAAAATTACGGGACTGTATGTGCCAGGGTAACCGGGTTCCGATTCCCGAGTTTTTTTTTTTTTTTTTTCAGTATAAACAAGGGATTATCGTACTGCTTTATTTTACCTTACTAATGCGGAATGACAAAGTTCAAGTTATAGGCTGAGTATAATGCGAGTTAGAAGCACGCACGAAAACACACAAAGCGCGTTTTCAAAGTCTG
>NW_007378887.1:70522-76610 GCF_000475195.1 Diaphorina citri | reverse complement strand
GGAAGATAGACAATTCGAATGCGCTCGGTTGTGCCGTGTACTTGGTTCGGTACCCACTGAGGGGTGACGCTAAAACCGGTCTTAAATGATTGACTGAAGTGTTATCTAAAACTTTCTCGCTTTGAGTTCATAGGTCGTCGCGACAAAGTTCAAGATCAGAGCTCATTTGTGTGAGAAAATGTGAAAAAAATCCCCCAAAAACCAGTTTTTTTTTTTTTTTGGTTTTTTGGCTTTATGGTTCTCTGGACAAAATTTGCACCGCCATTTTCGTGTTCCTGGTAAAAAAGACCTTTACTTTGATATATAGGTCGACCAGGTTTGGATAAGTCCTTCTATGGGGACAGACAGACAGACAGACAGACAGACCGACCGACCGACTGACTGACACCTGACACCGAAGCGAATACAATAACCCGTCCCTTATACCTTTTTATTACTATTGTAAAAATAAAGGAAGGACGGACTAAAAAAAAGAGAGGTTTCATAGAGGGAACTGTAACAACGGAGGTATTATTGTCCTGAAAGCAAAAAGAGAAGACACACAGGATAGGGGAAAGCCATCCGTTCCGAGCACGAATTCCATTTTTCTTTCAATACCAAATTCGTTCATTAAGCTGTGTTCAAACATAGTCAATGGACGAGGTGAAGAGGTGCATCTATGTTGTCGAGACAGTGTACGGTTTCAGACGACACGACGCCGAGTATTTGTAGAGACAGCCTTAGATTTTGGACCTAATTGGTCCTGGGGGGACCTGAGGGGCTCTTACTTACTTTTCTCCATGTTCGGGTGATAGATACGAATCAATACTGTCGTAGCGGCTCTTGGGAATCACGAACCGATTTTTTCGCAGCGGCTCCAGACCTCTCTCTTCCCGCGTGCGGCAATCTACAGAGCCGGAGATTACGTTCCAGCGGCAGTCCACGTCCGTCAAATAGCCGCGGAATATGGGAGATGCCGCAGTCAGGGCCAACTGCGGAACAAAAGAGTATTAACTCTAAACAAGAGTATTACCTTGAAACTAAAGAGTATTAGCTTGAAACAAAAGAGTATTGACTTGAAACAAAAGAGAATTAACTTGAAACAAAAGAGGATTAACTTGAAACAAAAGAGGATTAACTTGGAAAAAACAAGAGTCCAGCGGCAGTCCACGTCCGTCAAATAGCCGCGGAATATGGGAGATGCCGCAGTCAGGGCCAACTGCGGAACAAAAGAGTATTAACTTGAAACAAAAGAGGATCAACTGCGGAACAAAAGAGTGTGTAGATGTGTAGAATGGTGGCCAGTGATTATCAAAGATCGAGTTCAGTTTATATTCTAATTTTCACTAAATAAGTTACTCTTAAACATGGTGTCAGGTTATTTGAAATTTCTTTGATTTTGATTTTGTAAATTGAAATTAAAAGAGATACACGAGAATGTAAAAGAGTTTTCTGAATGTTCAATTTATTACATCATAAAATTCATACCGCAAGAAGAGCGAGAGGGGGGAGGAAGAGTGAGAGAGAGAGAGGGAGAAAGAGGAGAGAGAGGAAGCAAGAGGGGAAGAGGAGGAAAGAACGAGGGTGATGGGCAAGTGGAGAAAGGGAGGGGGAGGGAGGGGGAGGGAGAGAGAGAGGGAGAGAGAGAGAGAGGGAGTGAGAGAGAGGAGAGAGAAGGGGGAGAGAGAGGAGAGAGAGGGATAGAGAGGGGGGAAGAGGGAGAAAGAAAAAGAGAGAGAGGGAGTGAGAGAGAAGGGGAGAGAGGGAGAGAGAGCGAGAGAGAGGGAGAGGGGGAAAGAGAGGGAGAGAGAAAGAGGGAGAAAGAAAGAGGGAGAGAGAGAGGAAGAGAGAGAGCGAGAGAGAGAGAGAGAGGGAGAGGGAGAGAGAGAGAGGGAGAGAGAGAGAGAAAAAAAAGAGAAAGAGGAGGGGAGACGGAGGGAGGGAGAGAAAGAGAGAGATAGGAGGGGAGAGAGAGGGGGAGGGGAAAATGAGGAGAGCGAGGAAGAGAGAGAAGGAGAGAGGGGAAAGAGTGAGTAAGATTTAAATAATTCTCAAACCATACACCGGGAATTTTACATGTTACATAATTCGACTAAAAATTAACCCTCATATAACCCGGAATTAACCGTGCTTAGCCGCATCTTTCATGTTGAAGTTTAGTTCTTTCAATTCCCAACCTTAGATTATTATTATTTTTTACTTTCTATTACTACAGTACCTATTTTTTTTTTTTTAAGACGCCATCTTGGACGTTAAAAAATTCAAAGGTTTTTTTACAAGCGCTACCATCGGGATAGCCTACCAAATTTTATTGCTCTACGACAAACCGTTCTTGAGATATTTTGTATACCACCTTTTCCCATTTAAACCTGTAGTACATACATACGTGCGTGCGTACGTACTACATACATACATACATACATACATACATACATACATACATACATACATACATACATACATACATACATACATACATACAGACCATGGGCTGAAAATCACTTTTTTGACATCAGGGGATCCCAAAACGGATATTTCCAACCATTTCCCAATTTTAAAAATTTGGACCGATTGCAATACTTTCATTACTAGTATAGCTCACTATACTGTAGTAATAGAAAGTAAAAAATCCACAAAGAAAATCCGACGATTGTTGCTTCATCCTCGATCTATGCTCAATCTAACAGGGCATAGGTCAGTAACGGTGAAGCCCCATGGGTTAAATTTATTGCTGGAGTGGAGCCATAAATTAAAAGCATGATAACATTAACTGTACCATGTCTACATCTATGAAAACATCAATGTACAGGGTGCGGCGCGGTTATTTACTTTTTTGAAAGTTCCATTAAAAAAAGGCTGTTATTCTTACATGATGATTTTTACTCAATAATTATCAAGAAATGTGGGAAATTTGATTTTATGAAGGTTTGAAGAGTCCACCATTCAAATTACGACCGCTATTAACGATACACTCTGGAGGCGATTTCTGAAATTTCGCCCTATTTTCCAACATTGCAACAGGTATACGGTCCATTGCGCGGCGAATGTTGTGCTTTAACTCTTCAATTGTTCTCTTAAGATCATTGTAAACTTTGGATTTGAGGAAACCGGACGGGGTTCTTAACAATCGCTGCGAAATGGGCAGCATACCTGTGGCAATGTTGGAAATGTAGGACGAAATTTCAGAAATCGCCTCCAGAGTGTATCGTCAATAGCGGTCGTAATTTGAATGGTGGACTCTTCGAATCTTCAAAAAATCAAATTTCCCACATATCTTGATAATTATTGAGCAAAAGTCATCATGTAAGAATAACAGCCTTTTTTTTAATGGAACTTTGAAAAAAGTAAATAACCGCACCGAACCCTGTATAACATTGATTTAATCATCAATACAGTATGTCTCGAAGTGTCTGGAGGGAGGATACATGTTAAAAAAAATCCCAATCGTTCAGAACTTTTATAACATCCTATATGTACAACACATGTATACCATAATTACCATATTCTGTCATCATTATGTACCTACAGTAATCTACATGTCGTATTTAATTGCACATACATAGAGAACTAGTAGAACAGTTGCCAAACAGAAAGTCCCGAGTTCGATGCCCACCGTTGCCAAAAAAATTTGCACTCGCATTTCGTTTGCAAAAAAATTAATCATTGTGTTGTTCTTGTGTTGACCCAGCACCTCATTTGCAAATGTGTCTCTTTTCGCCCATCTGATAAGAGTATACTACGGTTTGGGGCATTGGGCATGCTACGACACAGACGCCTAAAGTCCAATGTGGCTAGTGATGCACTCAAGACTGTCATACTACGGTTTGGGGCATTGGGCATGCTACGACACAGACACCTAAAGTCCAATATGGCTAGTGATGCACTCTTAGCTGATGGTGTTATTGAGTATGTACCTACCTACTTGGAAGTCCATTTTTTTTTTTTTTTTTTTTTTACTTCCGTAATGTAATAGAAAGTCGTGTGATGTTCACACCAGATATAGACGTCTGTACTCATCGGAAATTATAATCTATAATGAGTCTCATTCATAAGCAAAATATTCGTCACACTGAATGAAGCTTAGTCACGTGTTCGTCAGTCGATCAACATAAATTGATTCTTTGAAATATCTTTTTTTATATTAATATTTATTATAGTGATTGAAATAATTGATTATTCATTAATTTAGGGATTATCAGTTTTTTTTTAAGAACTGAATAAGATGTCGCCAAAAAATTTTCCTAGTAGATAGTAACAAGTGATGTAATTTGATTTTTTTCTTCGTTCTTCTTCTTCTTTCTTTTTCTTCTTCTTCTTTTCTTTCTCGAGAAACGAACCTTTGCGAACCAAGAACGAACCTTATCCTTCAGGATAAAATCCCCCCCGGACAGGAATCGAACCCGCGGGCCTAGCGCTTACAAAGCAGGACGCGCTACTAAACCAAGCTGACTAGGCTGGCTCCTAAAGTTTTAAATCCGACGAAAAAAATTGGGACGCTTCCGGAATCGATCCCTCGGGGGAAAGAAACTTACTCGGTATGTTGATGGCACTTTCTCGCCCACCTATAAGCGGAATGTTCCGGGGTGGGGGTGGCAAAGCGAGGATGACCGGGTGAAGATCATCTCTTCGGGTAGAAACAGGGGACTGCCGAGGCCCGGGCTGTGGGCGTGGGAATGCTGCGTGGAACCGTGAACCGGGATACAACACCAGTTGAAATGAGAAATCAATAACTATCGGAAATAGAAATCATTTATCATTATATATATTTATTTTTTATTTCTTTCTAAAGATGAGTGTTCCACCGCCGTTTGTTTTTTCGTAGCAAAATGAGAATAATAACGCTTGATGTGGCCTGTGGCGTGGCATGCCCATCCCGTAGTTTGCCTTTCGTCAGATGGGCGAGAAGGGGCACAATACTTCCCATTTAGGTGCTGGGTCAACACGAGAACACCAGAAAGTAACCCGTTGAAATATTTGCAATCGAAAAACGAGTACAAATTTTTGTCGATGGTGGGATTCGAACCCGGGACCACTGGACCAACCGTGACCATATACTACGGGATGGGCTACAACACAGACCTCATGAGTCTAATTCATGTAGCTGTTGTTCCATTGCTACGAATTAGGTACTACGAAATAAAAACGGCGGTGAAATACTCAAAATAAACTTGTCTTATTCTAGGGATAAAGTTTTGGATAAAGTTCCGTGCGAGCGGAAATTTAGGCAGGCGCTCTACCTTCTGACCGTGATTAAGTAATAGACTTGCTAAGTAAATGGGAAGTAATGTGTCTCTTATCGCTCGCCATTCCTTCCTTCTTCTTCTTCTTCTCCTCCTCTTCTTCCTCCTCCTTCAACTTCCTCTTTTCTTCTCCTTGAAGAACTCTTTCTTCTTCTTCTTCTTCTCCTCCTCCTCCTCCTCCTCCTCCTTCAACTTCCTCTTCTCTTCTCCTTGAAAAACTCTTTCTTCTTCTTCTTTCCTCCTCGTTCTTTTTCTCCTCTCCTCTTCCTTCTTCTTCTTCTTTAAAGAACTTTTTCTTCCTCTTCATTTTCCCCTCCCAATTTTTATTCTTTCTTCTTCTTCTCCTCCTCCTCGTTCTTTTTCTCCTCTCCTCTTCCTTCTTCTTCTTTATAGAACTTTTTCTTCCTCTTCATTCTCCCCTCCCAATTTTTATTCTTCTCCTCCCCCATTCACTTATCTGTCCATCGTTTTACCTCCTCTTCCGCCTCCTGTATACCCTTTTTTTATATTCCCAATATTACCCTTTTCATGTGAATTTGTTACCCTTTTATATTCTTGTTACTAGCTAGGTGATACTCGCAAAAAAAGGGTTTTTTGCATGTCATTTTCATAGGTACACACAGAGCAAAGGCTGTGAAGTTCTGGCTCTTTAACTCTTCACATTTTACAACTTACAACTCTTTTCTAGTCAATCAATAAACAATTCTTTTCCACTCTTCACATTACAACTTACAACTCTTTTCTAGTCAATCAATAAAAAATTCTTTTCCACAACACAAATAATATCTACCAGTGGCGTAGCGTGGTCTAAAGTCAAGTGTAAGGCGTGTAGGGCACTAATTTCCATCACCATGCACATTACTACATAT
>NW_007378887.1:47721-69830 GCF_000475195.1 Diaphorina citri | reverse complement strand
GGTTTGACAGAGGGAACTTTAACTGCTATGGTCTTATCGTCCCGAAATCGAAGAGAGAAGGAAGACAGGATAGGAGAAAGCCAGCCGTTCCGAGAACGAACATTATCCCATCAGGATAAAATCCGCCCCGGGCGGGAATCGAACCCGCGGCCTAGCGCTCACAAGGCAGACGCACTACCAACTAAGCTAACTAGGCTGGCAAGAAAGTTTGACAGCGCTACTAATGCTGGGGTTTACCAACTCGGGATTGAGATGAAACTAGGATTTCCTTATGCATAACAGCCAAGCCAACCTCGGATTGAACTCAATCCTGAGACAATCCACGGTAGTAAAACTCGACAAGAGATATTATAGTTGGTGGCCTAACGTCAAAAAAGCTGCATTTCGTCAGGAAAGCACCAAATTTGGCATGGACCTTCATTTGGACCATATAAAACTTTTAGGAAGGGGTGACACCGAAAACCATGTAGACGAACAAAATGGCGGCCTAAAAAAAGGGGTTTTTTGAGAATATCTCGTTTCCGATAAAAAAAATTTCTAATAACAATAAATTAGAAAGTTATTTGTCTTTTTATTTTTTACATTTACACTTTTTCTCTAGAATGTACTATAATCCCGTACCGTAATGATTTTTCCAATATGGCGGCCAAAAAGAGGTTTTCTCACAATATCGCGTTCCCAGTAACACAGACCAAGTTAGGACCTACGAAATTCCGTTACCCAATATTATAATATTACCCTAATCGCTCTCTGAGTCATGCTCTACTTTAGGTATTTCACACTAAAATAGCTACATATTAAGTACATGATATAGGTGCATTACATACCTAATTTGTAAAATTGTAAACATGACGTGTTGATAAGAACTTATTAAAACACGTCATTGAGTAGGTACTTACCTACATACTTATAACACTCCTAAACACATATGTAACTAAGTACCTATTTAACAACACTCCTAAGTACATAACTAAGTAAATACCTAACATAGCGTCCCTTATCTCTGACTGACATCAGCGCCACAAATAAACAATCAATAATTATAATAATAATAATAATAATAATAATAATAGTGCTTATTTATACTGCTCGCATAGGACTGAAAAGTCCCTTTACTTCAGCAGGAGGCTACTACTATTATTGTGGTCAAATTCTCAAATTATATTGAGGATAAAATTCCATACCTCGGCTGGGATTGAACCCACGCCCTCCTGTTTACCAGGCGAGCGCCAGCGCCTTGACCACTACACGAAATAGAGAAGAGAAGAAAGACAGGATATCAGAAAGCCAGCCGTTCCGTATGAACTTTATCTGTTAAGGACAAAGATCGGCCAAAAGAGCGAATCGATCCCGCAACCTAGCGCTTACAAGGCAGGCGCGCTACCCTCCAAGCTAACTATATAGGGTGGTTCAACTACTGTCACCTCCGGTACCCTGTATAAAGAGGAAACGTAAAAAGAGACGATTCTTATACAGTTGAGGGTGGAGGACATCTTTTTTTTTCCTGAAAATCATCAACTCGGAAAATTGTTTCCCAGTTTTCTTCTTCTTCCTCTTTTCTTCACTAAAAAAAAGAGACAGAAGAGACAACAAGATATTTCCCGGAACGGCTGGCTTTCTCCTATTGAGTCTTCCTTCTCTCTTCGATTTCGGGACGATAAGACCTTAGCAGTTGCAGTTCCCTCTATCAAACCTCTTAGAAAAAAAAGAAAAAAAAGAGAGAGAGAGAGAGAGAGAGAGAGAGAGAGTGAAAGACAGAGGACAGTGGATGAAAGAAGGGGGAAGAAAAAGGGAGGGGGAAAATCAGTCACCCTTAACAGAGATATTAAGTGGAAGCATTTTTTTTTACAATTTTTTTGGGGGTGGAATATTTTTTTCTTCTTTGCACTTTGCATGAAAAAACAACACCCAAGAAAGATGCTGTACCTACCTACTGTTGTGCTGTTCTTTCTTTCTTTCTTTCTTTTTTTTTTTTTTTTTTTCTTTTTTGAGGTGACTAACATCTTAGGTCTTGCCCCGCTGTCCTGTTTACGTAACGTTCCTTTGGACACAGGATTTGTTAAGGATAAAATCCGACAAGGGCGGGAATCGAACCCGCGACCTAGCCCTTACAACTTCTTACAAGGTAGACGAGCTACTTTTATTGAACGGCTCGGATCTCAGGGAAGGACATTTTTGTTACAAGCATTCAATTATGCAATATATGCATTCTTACTGTCATTAAAATTCCTTTCTTTTTTCCCCAATCAAAAATCTACTGTTGAACAAAAAAAAAAAAAAAAAAAAAAAAAAAAAAATGTTCAAAAAGGTACCTATGAAAGTCATACATTTTATGCATTGGGCACTAGCACTTTCAAATTTGTAAAGCTACAAAAGCCACACATTTAACGTAGGTATTGGGGACTATCACATTCAAATTTATTTGGTACCTACTTGTGCAGAAGTCATGTCCGTGGAATATTGCTACCAAAGGAACTGGCACAAACGAGCAGTGACCCTGGTTATTATAGGGTTAGGTTAAATGCAAGAAGGAGTTTTCACAATTAGAGCAGTGATTAGTGTTAGGTTAAATACAAGAAGGAGCTTTTCTTTTCCACGGACATGACTTCTGCATAATTACCATTTATTCTTTTCTAACTCTACATTGTTTTTTCCAGGGGGCTGGTGAACTTGTTGCTGGAGCTAGTGTGTTGTCCAGACCAGCTGAAGAATATGTAAATGATGTAAGTCTGTATTTTTAAAAAAAAAAAAAAAAAAAAAAAAAAAAAAAAAAAATGTTGCAAGGATTGGACTGGATTTTTCCGTAAAAAAGTCCACCCAAACCCATCGCATATCCACTCAACCCATAGCACGGATCGTATAATATAGGTGACAAGAATATAAAAGGGTAACAAATTCACATGAAAAGGGTAATATTGGGGAATATAAAAAAAAGGTACAGGAGGCGGAAGAGGAGGTAAAACGATGGACAGATAAGTGAATGGGGGGAGGAAAAAGGAGGAGAAGAATAAAAATTGGGAGGGGAGAATGAAGAGGAAGAAAAAGTTCTTTAAAGAAGAAGAAGAAGGAAGAGGAGAAAAAGAACGAGGAGGAGGAGGAAAGGAGAAAAAAGGAGGAGGAGAAGAAGAAGAAGAAGAAGAAGAAGAAGAAGAAGAAGAAGAAGAAGAAGAAGAAGAAGAAGAAGAAAGAGTTCTTCAAGGAGAAGAAAAGAGGAAGTTGAAGGAGGAGGAGAAAGAGGAGAAGAAGAAGAAGAAGAAGAAGGAAGAAATGGAAATTGAGAGGTCAATTTAGAGAGAAAACGTACAAGACACCCTTAGTACGGGGACAGGGTTGAAAATCATGTACCGAATAAAAAGAAGGGTGAGTGGAAGGTAACGGGTCAGATTTGAGAGGGGTTTTATCTGGAAAGGTGCAAGGGTTTTCATGTGAGAGCCATAGATTTGAGTAGTACCTATAGTGAACTGAAGAAGTTACTCTGAAAATCACCCCTAAAGGGGATTTAGCTACAAAGGGCTCCCCCAAAAGCCCAATGGGGTCCAAAATATAATGTCCATCCTTTAGGGATTTAACACGTTTACCAAAGTTCATCAAAAAAGGGAAAAAAAGTTTGTACCTAAGACCTTTTAGAACTTAAAAATGAGCTTTTGGAAGGAGCAAAAAATCGTAACAAAAAATAAGAAAATTTGAGAATTACAATGATCATCAGTCAAAACAAACTTGGTTTTATTTACAGTAGCACATAATTATAAATTTATAACTTACAAAATCATCATTACAATTTACTGAATTTACAAAATCGCAGAACTTACAAAATCATTACAATTTACTGAATTTACAAAATCACCATTACGTATACAATTTACAAAATAATGAGAGTATAGTACAAAAGATGAAAAGATACACAAAAGAGATAAAAGATAGCTGTTCAATTTTTACAAAATTTTCTCAACAGATTATCTGGTTTACCTCTTCAGAAATACATACCTTGAAATTCACTATTTATTTAACTCCAATCTATGTAGATACAAGTTATACATGTTCATAGGTTCAAATTTGGGATAGCTAACATACCATATCATACACAAAAAGCCCACTCTGAGGCTTAGGTGTAGGGGCAACTGCCCCAAAGGATGGGTCAACCTTCTGCGAACACCAACCTTGCCAATATCCACCCTTGTCACCATCAAGTTCCAGATTACCTTTTGAAAACTAGAGAAAATCTAATAACATTAAAGTTGAGATTTTTGACGCGAGTCACAAATCGTTTTGTGATTAGTTACGAATCAGATCAGTCAACATCACTCCATGTTCAAATCCGGTCATTCCGTCCCGCGCTTACTTGCGTTACGTATGCGTCAGCCCGCCGTGCGTGTGGTGCGCTCCCAAGTGGTGAAAATACGCCGCAGCGGCCGCCGCATACGGGTAATGTGCCGTCCCGCTATAGTGTCCGCCAGGGCCGGACAGGGCCGGATGAAACGGAAACGCCGGCCCGGAATGGCTACCTCCCGGGCAAGTCGGGACGGTGGGGCTGTTCACGTCCATGCCTGGATTTTGCTTCTTCCATTTGGTCCGCCGATTCTGGAACCAAATCTTCACCTGAGTCTCCGTTAGGGATAGAGACAGCGCCAAATTAAGCCGCTCACACACGGATAGGTATCGCGTCGTTTTGAATTTGTTCTCCAGCGCAACCAGCTGCTCGTAAGTGAACGCCGATTCTGGAACCAAATCTTCACCTGAGTCTCCGTTAGGGATAGAGACAGCGCCAAATTAAGCCGCTCACACACGGATAGGTATCGCGTAGTTTTGAATTTGTTCTCCAGCGCAACCAGCTGCTCGTAAGTGAAAGCTGTGCGCGCGCGACGCGGTTTCCCGCCGTTCGACTTGGAGTCTGCGTGTTTGGACTTCTTCCCCGATTTCTTCTCACCGGTGGCGTCTTCGCTGAAGTCGCTGAGCTCATCGTTGTCGTCCCCGTTGACGCTGAGGTCGTCATCGTAGGCGCATTAGCAGGGCGTTCGACTGTGAAAAGTGATTTTCAACCCATTTTCTGCGTATTATACAATCTCGTTCTCCCCCTCCTCTCTCTCTCTCTCGCTCTCTCTCCCATCTCCCTATCTTCTTTTCCTCTTCCTCTATCAAGTTTCTAGACTCCTACTATTTCACCGTTTTAGACTTTTAGAGAGTCATTTAGGTCAGCTACTTTTAAAAGGCTTTTTTTTTCATTAAAAAATCTAGATACTGGCTCTTACTAGCCAGAATGTTAGTTTATTAACAAATTTTAATAGCCATGAAGTCATGAACTTTAAATTGACGGAATAGTTAAATAAGTCACATGGGAAGAAATAAAAAGAGAACAAAAATTAGGGAAGAAAAGAAACACAAATTGTGAAATATCTCTCAAAAATGCCCAGTGAGCCCAAACAGCGTGGCATGTGGTACACATAGATACTGGCTCTTACTAGCCAGAATGTTAGTTTATTAACAAATTTTAATAGCCATGAAGTCATGAACTTTAAATTGACGGAATAGTCAAATAAGTCACAAGGGAAGAAATAAAAAGAGAACAAAAATTAGGGAAGAAAAGGAACACAAATTGTGAAATATCTCTCAAAAATGCCCAGTGAGCCCAAACAGCGTGGCATGTGGTACACGCCGACCCAGCGATACGAATTCCACAAGATCATGTATCGCAAATATCTTGACGATCCTAACCTTCACCTGGACGACTTGATCGCAGCCAACGCCTGTAAATCGGCCCGATCGCCCAGGAATCGCAAACAGGGTGGCGCGACCATTGATATCTCCGAGACCTTTGATACAGTCGATGGAAAAGGCACGTCTCCGGAAAAGTGGATAACGAGACCAAACGACCTTGAAAAATTAAGATCAAGGTCAAACGAGTATGAAAAGTTAAGATCAGGATCGAATGCCTATGATTTGGTATTTCATCCTGACCTCGGATTCGATCAGACTGCAAGGAGATGTGATAGAACCAAGGAACAGATTATTCGCCAGAGGATTTATGAGCAAGAGCTTGCACGGATGATTCCGCTCATTTAATAAAATCACATGAAAATATCCCCTATTTGAATGTTGATATGGAATAGAAAGAACAAACACATCCAGGTGATTATGATGACAAAATAACCACGCTACGTCACTTCAGCAAAAAATTGCGAACATATTATCTAAGTGTGACATTAACTGACATACATTTATTAGTCACTTGACGACCCTTTCCCCGGTCATCAAACAACAAAACAACACCACAAACAACAACAACAACAACAACAACAACAACACCACAAACGACAACAACAACAACAACAACAACAACAACAACAACAACAACAACGACGACACCGAAGCGAATACAATAGTCCGTCCCTTATACCTTTTTATTACTATTGTAATAATAAAGGAAGGACGGACTAAAAAGGGGTATTTGTTTAAAAAAGGTTGGGAACCACTGATGTAGAGCCATAAAATTTTATCAAGTTAAAACTTCAAAGCTTCCAACACATACTCAAAAAGCCCATTCTGAGGATTATGTGTAGGGGCGACAGTTCCCAAAAGATGGTTTAAGCTTCTACAAATCTACGAAAATTTACAACACACTTCTCTGGCCGCCTCTTTGGTCGAGTAGTTGATACGTTGGCTTCTCGTCCAGGAGCTAATGGTTCGATTCCCGGTCCGGGTCGAATAATTTGACAAACTCAAATGATTCGATACCGGGGAAATCCGCAAATAACAATTGGCTTCTCGTCCAGGAGCTAATGGTTCGATTCCCGGTCCGGGTCGAATAATTTGACAAACTCAAATGATTCGATACCGGGGAAATCGTTTACCTTGTCTCCCACTACAGGGTGTTTATAAAGTTAATGTCCACCCTGTGTATGTTCCCAGGGTATGGCGAGAGCAGCGGGATCGTATCGTGGGGTTCCCGGGTCGATACCACGCGTGGGATCAAAATAATCAGGGCGGCTGGCTCTACAATTCCAACTACTCGTGTGAACTCTCCATGGTAAGTTTATTTTTCGTGTTTTATTTAAAGAGGAGGTTAACAATGAGAGTCCTATTCCCATGGTAAGTTTGATTTGATTATACAAACCTGCCTCGGTGGTGTGTTTTATTTAAAGAGGAGGTTAACAATGAGAGTCCTATTCCCATGGTAAGTTTGATTTGATTATACAAACCTGCCTCGGTGGTGTAGAGGTCAAGACGCTCGCCTGGTAATGTGTGGTAAATTTAATTTTCAGGTGTTGACAGGGGCGGCGTTCATACACACATATTACCTGTATGAATATACACATGTTATGCCTCAGGCAATCAGGGATCTGGTGGCTGAAGAGATGAATTGTGAAGACATTGCCATGAATTTCCTGGTGTCGCATTTGACCAGGAAACCTCCCGTCAAGGTATGCCATAGTAGTCAAAAGACTTTCTGCTGCAAAAAAAGCAACCTCCGTGGCCCAGTGGGTATCACGCTAGGCTTGCACTCCGGAGGTCCCTGGTTCGATTCCCGGAGCGGTTAAAGTTTTTTCGGCCCTGTGTTTGAAGTTCGGGGTGCACTCAGCCTCGTGAGGACAATTGAGTAGCTAATTTAATCGTGTAGCCGCCAGTGCAGTTGCGGGATTACCAGTTTAAACATAAAATATTCATGAATGAGAGTCAATAGTAAAGAAGGCACTTAGTAATGCTGTGATGTCCACAAAAGTTGTGAAGAAGCTCTCCAGTTTACCACAAATAATAAAATTATTCATGTGTAAGAAGGAAAAAAAAATGAGTGTTTCACCGCCGTTTTTGTTTCGTAACAATGAAACAACTGTTAAATTAGACGCGTGTGGTCTGTGCCGTATAATGCCCATCACTTAGTATAGACGAGAAGAGACACAATACTTCCCATTTAGGTGCTGGGTCAACACGAAAACACCAGAAAGAAACCCGTTGAAATATTTGCAATCGAAAAATGAGTACATTTTTTTTTGTGGTGGGGATCGAACCCGGGACTTTCTGCATGGCATTTGATTTTGATTTGACTGTTTGTCTGTTGTCCAGGTCACTTCACGTTGGACATTTCGGTGTCCAAGGTGCTGGGTCAACACGAAAACACCAGAAAGAAACCCGTTGAAATATTTGCAATCGAAAAATGAGTACATTTTTTTTGTGGTGGGGATCGAACCCGGGACCTTCTGTATGGCATTTGATTTTGATTTGACTGTTTGTCTGTTGTCCAGGTCACTTCACGTTGGACATTCCGGTGTCCAGGCTGTCCTGTCACCCTATCAGAAGACGAAGGTCATTTCCAAGAGCGCCACAAATGTATTCAGCTCTTCTCTCGCGTATACGGGTATAACCCACTTCTATACACTCAATTCAGAGTGGATTCTGTCCTGTTTAAAACTAGGATAACCCACGCCCTCCTGTTTACCAGGCGAGCGCCTTGACCACTACACCACCGAGGCAGGTGGGAAGTGAACATTATCCTTTCTACATAGGTACTGGTTAGGATCCTTGCTTCGGCTAACTAGGGTTCTCCCAGTTTTCTAGTCCCGAACACAAATCAATCATCGTGAGGATCTGTTCTTTCAGTAACTGCCTGCTAGCTATACCAGTTTGTTCTATCGCTCTAAACAGTTGTACTGTTTCAACACAGCTCTAGGGAGTCTAGGGTTTTCGACTCTTAAAACTTTGAACAGATATCAGGGATCTAAGGTCTTGGCGGCAATTCCTTCCAAAGGTTCGTGGGAAATTGTGCTTTCTTCCAAAGGAGAATGAACATTTATATTATCCCTTCTAGCTACGCTGATTCAGGTTTGTTCTATCGCTCCAAACAGCTGTGCTGTTTCCACACAGATCCAGGGATTTTCGACCCTTGAAACAGTTATCAGGGATCTAAGGCATTGACGCCAATTCAATCCAAAGGTCCATGAGATATTGTGCTTTCTTTCAAAGGCAAATGAACCTTTTGCCTGCTTTCCAGGGTTTGTTCTATCGCTCAAATTATATTGTTTCCACACAGATCCAGGGATTTTCGACCCTTGAAACAGTTATCAGGGATCTAAGGCATTGAAGCCAATTCAATCCAAAGGTCCATGAGATATTGTGCTTTCTTTCAAAGGAGAGTGAACCTTTTCCTAAACTGCCTACTAGGCTGGTTAGGATAACCTCGGCTAACTAGGTTTCCCCCTGTTTCTAGAAGACAAATCAATCATCGTAAACAATCAATCATCGTAAACAATCAATCATCGTAAACAATCAATCATCGTAAACAATCAATCATCGTAAACAAAACTAGGATACCCCATGATAAAACCAAATGCTTTAAGTTTATATAGAACACTTTCGAGAGGTTTGATCTGAACTGTAAAAACGGAGATTTTTAGTCCCGAAATCGAAGAGAAGAACAGGAAAAGCCAGCCGTTCCCAGAAGGAACTGAATCTATTTCGAGGTAAAGCTCGCCCTGGACGGGAATCGAACCCGCGACCTAGAGCTTACAAGGCTAGCGAATACTCAGGTTGTGGTTATTTACTGGGTTAGGCTAGCCTTGCATTGATTTTTTCCTTGAAGTAGAAAAAGCTACTTAAATCTGTCACATTCCATCCTGATTCAAAATGGCGGCGCTTCAAAGTTATATGCTTGATGAGACATTTACCAAGGAGTTGAGGACACGGGGTGCGTCCTGTCTGGATATGATGAGACTTGAGTAGCAAATCATACGTGATTTCCTCAGACACGACTGAGTCCTGTCTGTAAAAGAAAATAAGAGAACATTAGAAGTAACTTTTTTATATACATAGAGGGAACTGTAACTGCCCGGGAGGGAATCGAACCCGTGATTTAGCGCTTACAAGGCAGACACGCTACCAACCAAGCCAATTAGGCTGGCGGTCCGATTTTTAATACACATCTTCAGCACACAGAGGAAAAATTATGAATCCGATCTGACATTATTGTAAGAGCGGAATTACCAAATCAGAATATTGAGATCAATCTAGGATCGAGCTATACTTCATACCCATTCAATCCAGAATTGAAGCCAAGTCCCATGGAGGATTTTTTTTAATTTAAGACTGAGTTTTATAGTTCGCTGAATTGCTAGCTTTTTCTCTAGACCGCAGGGTTCTTTTGAAGAAGCTCTCACACCTTTTACGTAGGAATCGACCTTTTATTAATAATATTTTCCCAATTGCAACTCCTCCGTTTAAGACTACTGAGTTTTATAGTTCGCTGAATTGCTAGCTTTTTCTCTAGACGGCAGGGTTCTTTTGAAGAAGCTCTTACACCCGGTCGTCATCGTTGCCGTCTTCGTCATCGTCGTAGTGTTCGTCACCGGAGATGTTAGTGGCGCTACCTGCTGGATCCGAGGAACCTGGGGGCAGAGAAGGAAGGATGGTGGTTAGTGATATAGTGATAAGTGACTTACAAGTGTAGTACTGAGGGCTAGAGAAGAAAGGAATGGTGGTTAGTGATAGTGATTTGGACTTATAAGTGTACTCTACTACTGAGGGGTTCTGAGACCTGCATGAAGACCCACGGCCTTCCTCAGGCTTTTTCAGCGTGTAAGATCTTGAGCTAATGTAATAATGTTAACGAATAACGAGGTACATAGATATTCAAGTTAATATCAAATTTTATTAAAAAATGAGTTCCTCGAGTTTCCATAAAGCAGTCATTAAAAATGAGTTCCTCGAGTTTCCATAAAGCAGTCAGAGACGAGCAGTAGAGGTTCCATAAGTAGCTGCTACAACTGTCTAAATAAAATTATCAACAACTCAACAGAAAGGATCGTTACTGGATGATACTCTCATATGTAAAGGGTTAGTCGGAAGTATTCTACACAAGTCTAATCCACAAAAGCCACCCTGTTCAGAGTGTTCAGCTTTGAAGTAGCGTATCCCTGTTACGTTGGGATTGTTCGGGGAAAAGTTAAATGACTTTTTCGTCAAGTGTGCTTACATTGTCTTCAAAGTTTTCTAATGTGGTCGGACCATTATCTTTCCAGAGAGAGAGGGAAATTATCTTTAACAATTTCTCCCCCGCAAGCTCGCCTCGGATTGGCTCGTCTTTCCTCCTCCCTCCACTCTTTTCTCCCTCTTCCCTCCCGACTTTTAGCTTTTTTCCCTCTCCAAGAGTTGCGTCGCCATGGAAACCATATCTTGTGTTCATATTGTTGACACAGGCATTTGTCTCTTTATAACTTTCTCCCTTTCTCCCTGCCGTTTTCCCCCTACACCATCTCTTTTTCCCTCCCCCCTCCCTCTTACTTTCTTTATTTTTCCCCCATTTTACCTTAACACACTCTTAAGAAAACCCCATTAAATTCCGTTTCCTCTTCGTCTCCCTTTCCCTTCGCTGTTATTTCGCTTTTTTTTTTTTTAGATCGGCGAAAAGAACAAAAAAATTTGTTCTCTTCTAATAATGTTAGCGGTTTCTTCAGAGAAGACACAGTATGACCTTGGCCTAGATAAATAATAGTAAAACCTCAGAGGTGATGGATCATCGTTTGACATACAGGGTCTGTTCCTCGACAGATAGATCGAGATTTAGGAGTTCTAGATAACTAGATATTCTTCCTAAAGAAGAAGTTCTGTTGAGATAGGAATGATCAGGGAAGTGATAAGGACTGTTGAAGTCTGTTGATGTATGTACTTTAGGTTAGGACGTTAGGAGTAAGACAGATACATTGGGACTTAGGAGTTAAACAGGTAGATAGGAGTTCTAAAGGTAGTTTCATCCTAATAATGAAGAAGTACTGTAAAGTTTAGCATGATTAGGAGTGGGGGAAAGTAGAGAACTTCGTCAGGAGAGGAGTGTGCTCGGAAAATATTCAGACAGTTCTCAGCATACTGCATACTTAAATGTTAAACATTTCAACAAGGAGCTAGAGATCCGGCCTTAGAGAACTTTTGAATATCGTCCACCTCTGGAACTTAATGTGTGTGTCATCTGTGTTATAACACTTATAACAGCTAATGTTGCCAATGAGTTCAACAGAGACTACCGAACTCAGATAAACCTATAGAATCAGAAGACCTTGTCATGAGAAATTAAAAAAGTAAATAATCGAAAAAAAGTAAATAGATGATCTCTTCGCAGAAACCGATTTACATATAACGTACCTAGTGAGTGAGGTACAGATACGAGTATGTTAATCAAGTATTAGACGTAGGAATAACCAAAAACATATCGTGTAATCAAATACATGGAATAGAACTAATACAGAATATGATTGTATAATGGATGTTAGAACAACCTATTCCGATTATTATTAAAAACGTTTGTAACATATATTGTTCTATGACCATGTCCAAGTTCAGGATCTTAGACCATTCCTAGGAAGGCAATTTTAAAGAACAATATTAACGGAGTTTAGAAGTCTAGAGTCTAGACCAGTGTTTCCCAACCTGGGCGATATCGCCCCCTGGGGGGCGATGGAGATTTTCATGGGGGCGATGAAGCCTTAGGGGGCGATCAATAAAAGGAGCGATAAAGGGGGCGATGGCTATCTAGGGGCAAAAATGTAAGTAGGTTATCTGTCTTTTTTGCGTTTGGAAATCTTAATCATTAGTATTTATTTTGGGGGGGCGATCACAGTTCCGATAATCTGTACAAATTCTGAAAGGGGGCGATCGTAGAGAAAAGGTTGGGAAACACTGCTTAGACGAACTGCAGGGCCGTAATGAGAGGGGGTGGCCCTCTCCCTCGGGATTTTACCCCTCTCCTGATTAAATAAATAATAGTGCTTATTTATAAGCAACGCGACGGGTTCGCCCTGGTTGCTAGGGGTATGATTCCTGCTTTGGGTGCAGGAGGTCCCGGGTTCAAATCCCGGACGGGCCCAATTTTTTTCTCCTTTTTAGAGAAGATGATTTTGCTTATTGATCCTTTTCATTTAGAGGTTTAGTCGAAGTTTGATAGAGAGAACGGTAACAACAGATTTCTTATCGTCCCAAAATCGTAAAGAGTAGAACAAGATATAGGAGAAAGCCGTAGCTTAGCGCAAAAATCGAGCAACCATTTTAGGTGGTTGGGAAAATAATTTCTGTTTTGGATAAATTTCGCCCCGGGCGGGAATCGAACCCGCAGCTTAGCGCTTGTACAAAAATTCGAGCATCCATTTTCCGTGGGTAGAGGGAAGTAATTTGCTCGCTCGTTAGGTACATAAAAGGTTACTCAATTATTCACTAATGATGAAAAGCAGGCAAAATCCGTCGGTGTATAAAGTGAAAACAAACCATACCTAACGAGAGAGAGAGAAAGGGAGAGAGAGAAAGTAGTAAAATGGAGGCAAGAGGAGGAGAGAAAATAGAAGAACGGAAGGTAAAAGAGGAGGATAGAGAGTACGGTAAAAGTACCAGAGAAATGATACAGAAGGAGAAAAGAGAAAGGAGAATAAGTGGGTAGAAAAGGAGGAGGGCGGAAGCCAAAAGAGGAGGAGGAGGGGAGAGAATAGGGTAAAAACACCCGAGAAACGACATCGGAGGAAAGGGAACCGAAAAATACAGAGCCGGAGATTACGTTCCAGCGGCAGTCCACGTCCGTCAAATAGCCGCGGAATATGGGAGATGCCGCAGTCAGGGCCAACTGCAGAATAAAAGAGTATTAACTTGAAACAAAAGAGTATTAACTTGGAAAAAAAAGGATGAAGGTCAAGTTTTATTACCGTGGATTTTCTCAGGATTGAGTTCATCCGAGGTTGACCTGGCTTTTGACAGAGGGAACTGTAACTGCTAAGGTTTTATCGTCCCGAAATCGAAGAGAGAAGGAAGACAGGATAGGAGAAAGCCAGCCGTTCCGAGAACAAATATTATCCCATCAGGATAAAATCCGCTCCAGGCGGGAATCGAACCCGCCGCCTAACGCTCACAAGGCAGACGCGCTACCAAACAAAGCTACAAGCTAACTAGGCTGGCAAAAAACACAAAGCTTAAGCGTTTTCATTTTCCCTTTTAATTTTTACGAGCCACCATGACTTGGTGATGTGATGTGGTTTCGTTGTAGTATTTAAACCCGATACTATTAATAAAGTAAATTGTTACCTATTCAGTTGTCGATGGTGGGATTCGAACCCGGGACCACTGGACCAACCGTGACCATATACTACGGGATGGGCTACAACACAGACCTCATGAGTCTGATTCATGTAGCTGTTGTTTCATTGCTACGAATTAGGTACTACGAAATAAAAACGGCGGTGAAACACTCAAAATAAACTTGTCTTATTCTAGGGATAAAGTTTGGGATAAAGTTCCCTGCGAGCGGAAATTTAGGCAGGCGCTCTACCTTTTGACCGTGATTAAATAATAGACTTGCTAAGTAAATGGGAAGTAATATGTCTCTTATCGCTCTTCCAATGAGAGACACCTCTCACTGTTTGGACCCTTGGGCCCCCTTAAATAAAATCCTGGATACGGCCCTGTAGGAGATGGGCATGTTACGACACAGACCACACGAGTCTACTTACCGTGAATTAAATGACATTTTTGGTTTGCCAACACTCACACTTTTTTATAGGACTTAGTAGGAGATGGGCATGTTGCGACACAAACCACACGAGTCTACTTACCGTGAATTAAATGACATTTTTGGTTTGCCAACACTCACACTTAACTTACACTTTTTTATAGGACTTGAAGTTGGCACGTACCTTACTGTTTGGTATTGGACGTTTCGGGTCTGAATACTTACCGTGGAAAGTTGGTTATAGAGAACAGCACTTCGTCTTCAGCCAGTAGCTCCTGAGCCTCTTCGCGTCTATATCGCATGTTGGCTTCCACTATGTTCAGATGGGCGGGCAGACCCCCGTATGGTTTTCCCGGGGTGCCCTCGATCATGTAGGCCCCGTATTCTGGCCGCCACAGCGACTTGACGCCCCTGAGAGAAACAGACCAAAGGGAAACAAAATATAAATAATAATTATTGAAAGTTTTTTTATGAACTTTGTAGGATTGTAACAATATGTATATATGTTTTGTTTTTTTTTAATTAAAAAAAAAAAAAAATCCTTTAAATCACTACATGAGTTATACAACGAAACCAGACCAAATCACTAAGCAGCCCAAGACACGTGTTTCGTCCTTATTTGGACTCATCAGTTGGACCTAGCTGGGGATTGAACCCGAGACCCTTGGATTAGGAAATGGAGACCTTTGCAAGCAAGCCACCATGACTTGGTGATGTGATGTGGTTTCGTTGTAGTATTTAAACCCGATACTATTAATAAAGTAAATTGTTACCTATTCAGTGAAGAAACCAACTAAGCTAACTAGGCTGGCAAGAAAGTTTGACAGCGCTACTAATGCTGGGGTTTACCAACTCGGGATTGAGATGAAACTAGGAATTTCCTATGCTTAATAGTCAAGCCAACCTCGGATTGAACTCAATCCTGAGACAATCCACGGTAGTAAAACTCGACAAGAGATATCAGTTGGACCTAGCTGGGGATTGAACCCGAGACCCTTGGATTAGGAAATGGAGACCTTTGCAAGCAAGCCACCATGACTTGGTGATCTGATGTGGTTTCGTTGTAGTATTTAAACCCGATACTATTAATAAAGTAAATTGTTATCTATTCAGTGAAAAAGAAAACAAAATGACATGAGAAAGCTGAAATTGAATAGGGAGAGAAATGAAGGGATGGGAGAGTGGGAGGGAAGGAGAGAGAGAGATGAAGAGAGAAAGACACGAGAGGTGAGAGGATGGAAAAGGTGAAGAGAGAGAGAATGAAGAAGAATGAAATAGGGAGGGAGGGAGAGAGAGGAAATACGTGTGTGTGTGTGTGTGTGAGAGAGAGAGAGAGAGAGAGAGAGAGAGAGAGAGAGAAAGAAAGGAAAAGGAGAAAGAAGGAAGAAAGGAAGAGAGATAGGTGTAAAGTGCGTACTGTTTACTGTACTGAAATCATAGAAATGTTAATTGGGTGTAGTTCCGAGAGTAATAGTGAAGAAGAAAAAGAAAACAAAATGACATGAGAAAGCTGAAATTGAAAAGGGAGAGAAATGAAGGGATGGGAGAGTGGGAGGGAAGCAGAGAGAGAGAGATGATGAAGAGAGAAAGACACGAGAGGTGAGAGGATGGAAAGGGTGAAGAGAGAGAGAATGAAGAAGAATGAAATAGGGAAGGAGGGAGAGAGAGGAAATACGTGTGAGAGAGAGAGAGAAAGAAAGGAAGAGAAAGGAGAAAGAAGGAAGAAAGAAAGAGAGATAGGTGCAAAGTGCGTACTGTTTACTGTACTGAAATCATAGAAATGTTAATTGGGTGTAGTTCCGAGAGTATCTCTCAGGATTTTTTTTTTTTTTTTTTTTAAATAGGTACATATATTTAGGTATATGGTATAGGCGTATAGGTACCGTATAATAATAATAATACCTATACTTAATTTGATATCTTCAAGTTTCAAGCACAGAACCTTGAAAACCAATCTCTGTCAGGTGTTCATTATATTTTACCAGTAGAAGGAGGAGGGGGGTGGGAAGAATGGGGAGGAGAGAGAGGAAGGAAAAAATGGGTTAAGTCAATATTTATTTTGCGTTGCAAAATCTAAGCCTGGAGTGACGGAATGCCAGCCGTTCCCAACATCCCAACTACTTCCTGGGCTAGATTTTGTAAGCCAACAGAGCCAACTGCCAACCTAGTTAGCTCGGTAGGCTATCTGCTTTGTAAGCGCTAGGTCCCGGAGGAAACTATACAATAGAGGGGGAGGAGAGAGAAGAGAGGAAAAAGAGAGATAGAAGAGGTGAAAAAGGCAGAAGAGAGAGAGAGAGAGAGAGAGAGAGAGAGAGGAAACTATACAATAGAGGGGGAGGAGAGAGAAGAGAGGAAAAAGAGAGATAGAAGAGGTGAAAAAGGCAGAAGAGAGAGAGAGAGAGAGAGAGAGAGAGAGAGGAAACTATACAATAGAGGGGGAGGAGAGAGAAGAGAGGAAAAAGAGAGATAGAAGAGGTGAAAAAGGCAGAAAAGAGAGAGGGGAAGGGAGAGTAAGTAAATATGTAACTAAGTAATTAATAATAAAATAGAATAGAATAGAATATACCTTGTTTATCCTACTGGGATAGGACTGAAAAGTCCCTTTATCCCCGCAGTCTAAACAAGTATATATTTTGACAATTTGTAGGGTACATGTTTTACAGTATAGGGTACATGAAGACATACAAAAAAGACACACGAAAACACACAAAAACACAATGCAGACATACAAAAATAATACATAATTAAGGCCAACCACCCACTATCAGGTAGACCTGTTCAGGTGGTAGAAGTCAGTACTACCTGAGTACCTGATAGTGTGTGTGCTCATCAGGTATCAGGTAGACCTGACATTAGGGCCTTGTTAAGCCGTACCTTTCAGATCTACCCGATAGTGTGTGTGCTCATCGGGTGTCAGGTGTAGGTACTTGATCAGGTGACCTGTTAGTGAGTGGCTGGCCTAAGTGAATACCTAATATAACGTCCCTTATCTCTGACTGACATCAGAGCCAGAAATAAACAATCCAATACCTAATATTGTTGCATTTGTTGCGAACTTATAACACCTGTGGAAATAGGAAACAATAGAACAGGATAAGGGGAGAGGGCACTCACGTATGTACCTATATTGTGTATCCCACATCATCCCACCCCCGATTTGTGGCCCCTAAATACTCGAGGGGAAAAAAAAAATCCATTCGAGGTGATAAGCATATTGATAATACCTACCTACGTCTACATTAATAAAACCTACATCATAATGTCAAATCAATAGACACTTAAATTTTATTTACAGCAAAGTGTAGGTGGGTGAAGGTGTAATGGTGTTTTCCATTCAAAGAGTGGTTTTTGTCCTGATATGAGTTTTATCTTATCGAATTTATTTTATTATTTGCCATAATCCATAATGATTATTATGTTATTATGTACTGATTATTACACGGTTTAGACTTAAAGGGGTTCGATAGAGGAAACTGTAGGTAACAACTAAAAATTATTTCTTTAAATGATTTCTTTGTTATAATTGTTATTTTTAAGATTATTTTTATGGCCCCTATTTACATTAATTGATAAGAATGATAATAAATAATCATTAACCTGTTAATAAGGTTGCCGAAAGCCTAATTAATTTATAATCCTCGCTTGAAACGAGATTGTTAAAGGATTTCACATGATTTTTTTTTTTTTTAAGAGTGTTTCACCGCCGTTTTTATTTCGTAGCAATAAAACAACTGCTACATTAGACGCATATGGTCTGTGTCGTAGCATGCCCATCCCGTAGTATGGTATGCCTCTCATCAGATGGGCGATAAGAGACACATTACTTCCCATTTAGGAATTTAGGTGCTGTGTCAACACGAGAACACCAGAAAGTAACCCCTTTGAAATTCTTGCTATCGAAAAACGAGTACAAATTTTTGTCGATGGTGGGATTCGAACCCGGCACCTTCTGCATGGCAAGCAAGCGCGTTACCACTGGACCAACCGAATTTTAGAGACGGTGTGTATAAGAACCTTTACGCTTGGGAGCTTGTAGTGTAGAACGACGTATAGTCTGAATAATTAATTCCAAGTAAGGTATTTTATCGATTCATTCAACTTCATAGGGGAAGGTCATCGTCTAACGATGACTGTTGACACATCTGCAATGACCTTGCTATTCGCTCTAACCTGATAACTTCCTAAAGAGGTCTACAGTTTGCAACATTATAAATGTTTGGGGGGAAAATATCATAAAGAATTTAGTAAATTATCGAAAAAAAAAAGAGAATAAATATGAGACAACAATATCCATTTATCCTTAATAGAGATAGGAGCTAAAAATTAACGATTCAATTTTCTATCAATGTGGCAATTTCACATTCAACTTGCTTCAAAAAAATTTAAATATCAAGTGGTTAAGCATTATAAATGCTTGTCAAAAATGTCAAATGTCGTTCCCCAGGTAATAAACAACCGAAAATTTTCTACTTAACTTGACATTGACTCGAACCACCAACCTCCAGATCCTAAGTCCACCGTGCTAACCACTGCACCACTGAAGTAGGTATCTGAGTTTACGTCAATACGTAGTTCGACTATTTACGTAGTAATCTGCTGTCTGTTGGTAACTGTCTATTGTTATGTCAAATCTACCTGCTATGAAAGGTATGATTCAAAGATTCAAACCACTATTATGAATGCAATGTCACAGAGAATTGCACCGCCTCGCCTGTGCTTTATAATTATATCAGAATACCATTTAACTCTGGTTTGTTATTTCAGAACAGAGAGTTATAAATCTTGTAATTGTCTAAGAATACCATCTTAGGACAAAGCTGCACAGTGACTTGGATACCTACAGGCTAAAGCTGAACACAAAGTACTTAAAGACTTGCTGGTGTACTTGTGTACAATTAAGCTTGGTCCACACTTTATTATTTTTTTTTTACTTTCCTTATCCTATATTAGGAAGGAAAGTAATGTAATCGGGTCAGATTTTCGATGGTCAGATTTTAGTGCCAAAACACGTTTTGAAGTCCCTAGAGCCTACATCCAAAGTTTCAGCCATTGGTCCGTGTGTTTGTCTGTCCGTAAACAAAATATCTTGAGAACGGTAAGAGCTAGAGACATGAAATTTGGTATGTTTCGTGTGGACATGAAACTTGAAATAGCTTAGCTTAGGTAAGCCAGACTAGTTAGCTTGGAGGGTAGCGCGTCTGCCTTGTAAGCGCTAAACCGCGGGTTCGATTCCCGCCCGGGGCGGATTTTATCCTGAACGTATAATGTTCGTTCTCGGAACGGCTGGCTTTCTCCTATCCTGTCTCTCTTCTCTCTTCGATTTCGTGACGATAAGAACCTCTAAAAAAAAGAGCTCAAGCTGGTACATACAAAGAAGGATTTTTTCTGAAATTTTAAATTACACATTTGAGTCTATCAGGAATCATGTCAATAAATTATTTATTTATTGTGTCCTTGGCATTGGTATATTTATTTTATTTATTTATTTATTTCCTTGTACACAGAACAAAATGATGTATAGTACAACGTTAGATGATGTATAGTACAACGTTAGAAATAGGACTATAGGGACTTAAGGACATGGTCTATTCAAGCCCTCTGTCACTGCAACCTGATCAGATCTTTTGTGACTTCATTCTACCCTCTGGGGGTAGCAATGGGTTAACCGAACAGTAAAAATCTCAGACAATGTTGAGGATAAAATTCCATACCTCTAGCTAGGTTGATCGTAAGACAAATTGTGTAGTGTGTACCAAGCTTAAACTTGTGTGGCGGAGCTTATGGGTTTAATAACTTTACCGATCAAGTGATTACGATGCACCAAGGTTAATGTGTAGTTCAAAGTTCACCCAGCATGATTCTTGACTTCTTAACACTTTGTGTACCCTATTGCTAATATACTGAGAGAGACACAGCACAGTTTAGGAAATTGGAACAAATAAACACTTGGATGAAAACTTGGAAAGTGGAAATATTGACCTTGACTGCATGTAATACTTGATGACACCATAAATAAGTTAGTAATAATAGTTAACACATTAAGAACATTTTCACAAAGAAACTACGCCAGTCTATTTGCCTTGTTAGTACTTTAGACTTAGACGAACTGCAGGGCTGTAATTAGAGGGGGTGGCCCTCCCCCTCGGGATTTTACCCCTCTCCTAATTAAATAAATAATAGTGCTTATTTATAAGCAACGCGACGGGTGCACCCTAGTTGTTAAAGAAGGATAAATAAGAGAAAGACAGAAAGGAAGTCATATTCACTACTTACTTAAATGACATGTAAAAAAATGAAAATAATAATAATAATAATAATAATAAAAATAGGTAGGTAGACCTACTTAGAAGATAAACTTTAGTATCTGGTTTTTATTGATAAGACCAGTGTAATGTGCTTCCACAGGCATTTGGGTCTTCCAATTTTTTAAAATTATTACCTGTCTATGTTTACTGATTAGGTGGGTTTATGGGTTAGGCAGGTCTGTGACATTCATAATATTCTTGTTCTGGTTTCTCTTGGGTAGGAAGCTAGATTTATTGATTCCCTAGACATGTGTTGACCTCTTTTTTATTGCTTTTTGGTGGCAAAGAATAGGTACTTTAGGTACCTAATCAGTTGATTTTTTAAAACTGTTTAAGTAGGTATTTTATTTTTATGACCCACCAAATTTTATCTTCTTTACCTGGGACGTAGCTAGTAAAGTAATATTTAACCTTGGTCATCTTGGAAAAAAAATTGATAATTATGTAAGTAGGTACCTACCTGCCTTTGCTTAGTACCTATATGCCTTTTTTTGTCACATTTGACAGCTACATACCAAATTTCAAGTCTCTAGCTCTTACCGTTCTCGAGATATTTTGTTTACAGACAGACACACGACAGACACACACACACGGACCAATGGCTGAAACTTTGGATTTAGGCTCTAGGGACCTCAAAACGTGTTTTGGCACTAAAAACTGACTATCGAAAATTTGACCCGATTACATTACTTTCCTTCCTATAGGATAAGGAAAGTGAAAACGCGACACCCCCTCAGGCATTATTTTACTACCACTGTTTGGCATAAGAGGCCCACCCCCACAATAAAATCCTAAATAAGATCCTGCCTGCCTGCCTGGAAAGAAAAGTAGATAGGTACAAGATAATAATTCATAATTTAATAAAATGAGAGGGAGGGTACTTACTCTGGATCTCTGTGTTCTTTTTCATTCAGAATATTCAACAGCTCCTCTGCCTTTAAACTCACACGAGCCTTTTTGTTCTGGTGATCAAATTTAACAATGATGTACTCCACCTGGGAAAAAATGAATATTTTATCAAAATAAAATGAAATTTACTTATTTGGTTTTTGGTCCAATCTGGCCATAAGGGACTCCATAGCAACTTTTTAAAGAAAGTATTTTTCTATTGCCCTAGCTCCTGAACTATGAGCCTCAAAAGAGCCAGCCATAGAAGATGGCCCACCTGCGTTGTAAGCACTATGTTTGTCATGGGTTTGATTCCCAAACAGCTAAGGTTTGTTCTTGGCTGGCTTTCTCCCATCCTGTCCTCCTTCTCTCTCTTTGATTTAGGGACCAAGACCTCTGTTGTTACAGATCCCTCTATCAAAACTAAAAAAAAAAAAAAAAAAAACAACCCC
>NW_007378887.1:45326-46770 GCF_000475195.1 Diaphorina citri | reverse complement strand
CCTCCCCTACTTTGGCTGATTTCTTATCAGTTTTCCCCTCTTTTCAGTAATCAGTTCGCGTATTTTGATTTGTGCGTTATTTTTCGGCACTATTCAGAACTGGTAGAGTATAATGGAAAATTTTCTTAGTAATTCAATAAAATATAATAATTTTAACTAATTCAAAGGCGATTATCACAGTAGAACGGTTGTAAAATTTTCTGAAGAATTTTTGAATTTCAAAAGTTCGCGCGTTTTGTTCCAAGTTACAGATGTATGAGAAGCGAGCAATCCTCTCATCATTTCCCCTCTCTCGTAAAGGACTGTTCATACGATCAACTTTCTGTATCTTTTATTCTTTTCGTGTATCTAGCTTGGTATCTCTATCTCTTCTACACGGTATGTTGGCACCAAGAGATCAAGAGAATGCTTGGATACCTACTGTTAAAACCTGGTCCTCGAGCATTCTCAGACGTAAATAAGCGCTTGTCTTGTAAAGAGGAGGGTGCGGGTTCAATCCAAGACAAGGAATGATTTTTTTTTTTTTTTTTTTTAAAGAGGTTTGACAGAGGGAACTGTAACTGCTATGGTCTTATCGTCCCGAAATCGAAGAAAGACAGGATAGGAGAAAGCCAGCCGTTCCGAGAACGAACGTACGCTAATGAACATTTCCGAATCATTCCGAATTATTTTTAAAAATTCCTAAAGGGTTGGGGGGGTGCTCCGTAGAGTTTACAGCAATTGCTTGGTGCTCCGCGGCCAAAAAAAAAGTTTGAGAACCACTGGTCTAATATTATCAATCCTTTTTCTCTCATCTTGCTTTTGAGCCGGTACTTACGAGTAGGTACAGTATAAAAGCAAAAACAAGGAAATTTCGGTCGGGCACATAAAAGGTAATACTTATCTCTAATCCATTTGCATTTAAGATAGAATAATATAATATCAAATAGTTTTTTTTTTTCGCTTATAGAAGTTATTAAAAAATCAACTCTTATTTCTTATTCAGGCGGTGTTCTTTCTGAGGCGATTAGGATAATCCTAAGTACAAAGATATCTAGATAAAACTCGTAATTGAACAGTTTTACCAGCGCTTTATTCTGCCGATTCGCGTGGAACAAAATTCAATAACAAAGTCTAATATTAATAATAGGTAATCTTGAAATGATAATCCGGGGTGGATTTTATCCTGGATTGCCATGATTTCATTGTGCTTTAATTCCACGTTATAAACTAAACCGCCAGCCTAGCCTAGTTAGCTTAGTTGGTAGTGCGTCTGCCTTGTAAGCGCTAGGCCGCGGGTTCGATTCCCGCACGGGGTGGATTTTATCCTGATGGGATAATGTTCGTTCTCGGAACGGCTGGCTTTTTTCTATTCTCTCTTCCTTCTCACTTCGATTTCGGGACGATAAGACCCTAGCAGTTACACTTCCCTCAATCAAACATCATAAAAAAAAAAAAAAAAAAC
>NW_007378887.1:43497-44796 GCF_000475195.1 Diaphorina citri | reverse complement strand
CTACACGACGCTCTTCCGATCTTACATTGTAGATACAAAATACTAAGTTCGGTAAAATTTAATATCACTATAATTCTTTTTTTATTACTATTTTAATAATTGAATTGTTTAGAATATACATTGTCAGTTCATGGGGTTTTAGTTTTTTTTTAGTGCCTAGACTACAGAATAAATAGAATAGAATATTCCTCATTTATACTGCGAGGATCAGACTGAAAAGTCCTTTTACCCCCGCAGTCTAAATAAGGTACAGGAAGGAAAAAGGAGGGAATGTGCTATATCATCCTAAAAACTAGACCAAGGGACGTATCACGAAAAAATCAGCCCTTTTTTTAAATTACACAGAAAAGAACCAGCATAAAAGCTGTGTTGGTATTAGCTCCCATTTTAAAGGACCGATTCTTTTTGTGACCCTTCGAACCAGGACCACAATCTGAGATAAATGTAAACCTATGAGATTAAGCGATCTCATTGGTGGATTTAAAATTTAGCAAATCAGAAATCAGTTTAAACTCAGCTTACCGTACACAAAAAGGCCACTTTGAGACTTAGGTGTAGGGGGCAAACAGCGCTGAAAGGTGGGCTGGGGGGTCAAAAAGCTTATAGTTCAGATTGTGATCCAGGCCATTAAACTGTGCAAAAAACATGGCAAAAATCTACCCAGACCTATGGGTATACCATTTATATGAATAATGTATGTTATGAGTTTTTTGTCAATCAAATATAAATGGAAACTTGTTAATAATAATAATTTTCCTTTCTAATACTCGTACGTATTTCTTAATAAATTAAAAATAATAAATTTAAGAGATTAAGCCACTCGAGATTGACTTGGGTGGGGGTCTAGGCTGTTTATGTAGATCAGTGCTTCTCAAAGCAGTCGTAACCGCGACACACTTCTCAAAACTCTTATCATTTCGCGGCACACAGTTTGAGAAGCACTTATGTAGATTAAAATTAAACCGTATTCATATAAATTAAAATGTATTTTATAAATTAAAAATAAATTGTGTGTAAATAAAATCTAATATAATCCATATTTTTTTTTCCATAGAAAGAACACCGCCTATTTTTCCCAGTTTCGTGTGGGGCCCTATCGCCTTAGAGCTTAATCCTAGATTGAGCTGAGTACATTATTAGGTATAGTTCTGTTCGCTATCGTCTAATACAGTGGTTCTCCAACTGTGCTCCGCGAAGAGCTTCCAGGTACTCCGCATAGTTTAACTTTTCTTACCGCATTAAAAAAAAAAAAAAAAAAAAAAAAAAAAAAAAAAAAAAAAAAAAATATGTAAAAAAAAA
>NW_007378887.1:37025-42471 GCF_000475195.1 Diaphorina citri | reverse complement strand
CAATCAAACATCATAAAAAAAAAAAAAAAAAATCTCAAGCTTAGAGTGTTTTCGGGTTACGACTTTGCCTTCGTCCTAGCAAACAAATAAATCTCGTAAAAAAGCGCTGTTAAAACTGCCTCGTAACAAAATACTGGTGGGAATACTGTTCCTTTTTCACAGACGACATTAAAAAAAAAAACATGGAATGTATAACATATGTATTTCGACTAGAAAATTATTGGGGGGTAAACGTTAAAAAAATATAAAGTTCCAAAAGAATATTATAAAACTCGAGATAAAAATAAGCAAAAAGCGATTCGCCGCTTGTCGATAGATACCCATAGCTGCCATCTCCAGAATTTAAAGTCTGGAGTGAATTATATCTTAGATTTAGATAGCTGAACTCCATACAAAAAGGCCCACTCCGAGGCTTAGGTGTAGGGGCAAATTGCCCTAAAGGATGGGTTAAGCTCTACGAATCTATATAAAGATAATTATGTTATGTACTTATCTTAAATAGAGAGATCATAATTATCATAAATAGATAACTACTTCCCCACGTAATAATTCTTTAGTCCTCACAAGACCAAAATAAATAAATACCAGTGTTCTATTGCCAAAAACTGGACCCCGCCCAGCGGGATATACGCCAGTAAAGCAAGCGCTTTACCACTAAAAACACTACGCTAAATTTTATGACTCGACCTGACTTAACCAGCCTAGCTGGCAGTTTTTCAAAGGGTTCTCTCTGCTTTAAAGAACAAGCACAAGTCCTCACGATGGTTGACTGCGGTTCAGGACGAGCCATTTAAACATGGTTAGAGACCATCACTACCACTAAAAACACTACGCTAAATTTTATGACTCGACCTGACTTAACCAGCCTAGCTGGCAGTTTTTCAAAGGGTTCTCTCTGCTTTTAAGGACAAGCACAAGTCCTCACGATGGTTGACTGCGGTTCAGGACGAGCCATTTACCCATGGTTAGAGACCATCATCTTATTCAGGCGGTGTTCTTTCTGAGGCGATTAGGATAATCCTAAGTACATAGATATCTAGATAAAACTCGTAATTGAACAGTTTTAACAGCGCTTTATTCTGCCGATTCGCGTGGAACAAAATTCAATAACAAAGTCTAATATTAATAATAGGTAATATTGAAATGGTAATCCGGGGTGGATTTTATCCTGATTGCCATAATTTCATTGTGCTTTAATTCCACGCTATAAACTAAACCGCCAGCCTAGCCTAGTTAGCTTAGTTGGTAGTGCGCCTGCCTTGTAAGCGCTAGGCCGCGGGTTCGATTCCCGCCCGGGGCGGATTTTATCTTGATGGGATAATGTTCGTTCTCGGAACGGCTGTCTTTTTTCTATTCTCTCTTCCTTCTCACTTCGATTTCGGGACGATAAGACCATAGCAGTTACAGTTCCCTCTATCAAACATCATAAAAAAATAAATATAAAAAAAATCTCAAGATTAGAGTGTTTTCGGATTACGACTTTGCCTTCGTCCTAGCAAACAAAAAAATCTCGTAAAAAAGCGCTGTTAAAACTGCCTCGTAACAAAATACTGGTGGGAATACTGTTCCTTTTTCACAGACGACATAAAAAAAAAAAAACATGGAATGTATAACATTATGTATTTCGACTAGAAAATTATTGGGGGGTAAACGTTAAAAAAATATAAAGTTCCAAAAGAATATTATAAAACTCGAAAACTCGTGATAAGAATAAGCAAAAAGCGATTCGCCGCTTGTCGATAGATACCTATAGCTGCCATCTCCAGAATTTAAAGTCTGGAGTTAATATTATATCTTAGATAGCTGAACTCCATACAAAAAGGCCCACTCCGAGGCTTAGGTGTAGGGGCAAATTGCCCTAAAAGATGGGTTAGGCTCTACGAATCTAGATAAAGATAATTATGTTATGTACTCATCTTAAATAGAGAGATCATAATTATCATAAATAGATAACTACTTTCCCACGTAATAATTCTTTAGGCCTCACAAGACCAAAATAAATAAATACCAGTGTTCTATTGCCAAAACTGGACCCCGCCCCGCGGGATATACGCCAGTAAAGCAAGCGCTTTACCACTAAAAACACTACGCTAAATTTTATGACTCGACCTTTCAGTCCTATGCGAGCAGTATAAATAAGCACTATTATTATTATTATTATTATTATTATTATTATTATTATTATTATTATTATTATTATTATTATTATTATTATTATTATTATTATTATTATTATTATTATTATTATTATTATTATTATTATTATTATTATTATTATTATTATTATTATTATTATTATTATTATTATTATTATTATTATTATTATTATTATTATTATTATTATTATTATTATTATTATTATTATTATTATTATTATTATTATTATTATTATTATTATTATTATTATTATTATTATTATTATTATTATTATTATTATTATTATTATTATTATTATTATTATTATTAATTTTCTGCCATTACCATTCGGCAAAAGCTAAAATCGCTAAAACAACAACAACTTGACCTGGACTTGAACCACCAATCACTGAATAGTCGTCCACTCTAACCATTTGACGCTTTACAACGCAATGAGCTTACTCTTACAGCCATACTTCCGCCACTTTTCTTCCAGTTTCTCCCGATTCTGCCTGGTAATATTCATCGACTCGAACCACCAAAATCCAGATTCAAAGACCACCGTACAAACCACTATACCACTGAGGTTGGTGCTGATCACCTAACCTTTCGCTTTACAACGCTATCAGCTTACTCTTACAGCCATACTTCCACCACTTCTCTTCCAGTTTCTCCCGATTCTCCTGCCTGGTAATATTCATCGACTCGAACCACCAAAATCCAGATTCAAAGTCCACCGTACAAACCACTATACCACTGAGGTTGGTGCTGATCACCTAACCTTTCGCTTTACAACGCTATCAGCTTACTCTTACAGCCATACTTTCGCCACTTCTCTTCCAACTTCTCCCGATTCTCCTGCCCACTCACCCCTGCCCCACTCGGCGTGGTAGGGACCCTCTGCACATTCATCGACAGCCGTCTCCGGGGATCCAAACTGTTCAAATTCTGCACTCCCTTGGTGACAAACTTCGACAGCGCGTTTGTAGGACTGACAATGGCCGTTTTTATGTTTTGCCTCAGCGAGGTGTTATCGCTTTGGGACGTCTTTATTGTGTTGGTTAGGAGAAGGTCTTTTTCAGAGCTGGATTTGACGATCTTGCACGCCGTTTCTGGAGATGTCCTCAGGGTTGAAAGGTTTTCGTTGCTTTTGTTTTGGGATTTGGGGGAGAAAGTGCCGCCCCCCTGGGAAAAAGTTTCGCCGCCCTGGGAGAAATTACCGCCAGGAGGAAAGTAAGTTTCACTGATAAGGTCGAGTGTCAGCGGCTTTCGGACGTCGGCCGCCAGAGGATCTTGGAGGTCACAGCTGTTCAGTTTGAGAATGACGGAAGATTTGGCGGAACCGCTGCCGCCAATACTATTATTACTGTCGGCACCACCACTAACACTACTGTTAGCAACACCACTAATACTGTCGGCAACACCACCAATACTACTACTGTTGTCGGCACTAACACCACCATTATTGCTGTCGATTTGGGACGACTGGAAATTCCTCTGTGGGGCGGAGTTGTGACTACCCTGTTGGTAGATGTCTTTAGCCCCACTATCATCAGACGGATTTGGAGAAGATTTGGTGTTTTGGGAGTCCTTGAATGTAGGGCTTTCACCACATTTTTCGGTACTCTCTTTAGAAGCTTTGGTGTTGGCATTCTCTGAACTGCCATGTTCGTGCGAATAATCTTTAGAAGATTTGGTGCTACCATCATATTCCTGTGAATTACCTTTAGAAGATTTGGTGCTATCAACATAGTCTTGTGAATTATCTCTATAAAATTGCTCCGAATTACCTTCACAAGATCTGTTTCTACCATCATATTCCTCAAAGTCTTTTGAAGACTTCCCACTCCTTCCCTTCTCTTCCTCACTAATACGACAATCAGTGCTGTTTCGACTAGCGGACATGTAGTTGTTGAATTTGCTGCTAGGGGAGCCACATAACCGTACGTCGTTGTCTATTGAGGATACTTCATCTACCTTATTAGCTGCGATACTATCTGCGTTATTACTCTCTGTCTTATTGCAATCTACATTACTGCTGTCAGCATTATTTCCATCAGCTGTCTTTCCTAGCTGGAGATTCATATGACCTTCGCTTCACCAACACTACTACTGTTGTCGGCACTAACACCACCATTATTGCTGTCGATTTGGGACGACTGGAAATTCCTCTGTGGGGCGGAGTTAAGACTACCCTGTTGGTAGTTGTCTTTAGCCCCACTATCATCAGACGGATTTGGAGAAGATTTGGTGTTTTGGGAGTCTTTGAAAGACATATGCCTTTCACCATATTTTTCGGTATTGTCTTTAGAAGCTTTGGTGCTGGCATTCTCTGAACTGCCATGTTCGTGCGAATAATCTTTAGAAGAATTGGTGCTACCATCATATTCCTGTGAATTACCTTTAGAAGATTTGGTGCTACCAACATAGTCTCGTGAATTATCTCTATAAAATTCCTCCGAATTACCTTCACAAGATCTATTTCTACCATCATATTCCTCAAAGTCTTTTGAAGACTTCCCACTCCTTCCCTTCTCTTCCTCACTGATACGACAATCAGTGCTGTTCCGACTAGCGGACATGTAGTTATTGAATTCGCTGCTAGGGGCGCCACCTAACCGTACGTCGTTGTCTATTGAGGATACTTCATCTACCTTATTAGCTGCGATACTATCTGCGTTAGTACTATCTGTCTTACTGCTGTCAGCTGCATTACTATCTGTCTTACTGCAATCTACATTACTGCTGTCAGCATTATTTCCATCAGCTGTCTTTCCTAGATGGAGATTCATATGACCTTCGCTATTTTTAACAGCACTACTGTCAGATAGGACCTTGCCATTTTCGCAGCTGTCAGCTTCGCCATTTTTAACAGTACTACTGTTACCTTGAATATTAAGTAGTAGCCTACTGCTGGAGTAAAGGGACTTTTCAGTCCTATGCGAGCAGTATAAATAAGCACTATTATTATTATTATTATTAATTTTCTGCCATCACCATTCGGCAAAAGCTAAAATCGCTAAAACAACAACAACAACAACAACAACAACTTGACCTGGACTTCAACCACCAACCACTGAATAGTCCATTGGACGCTTTACAACGCTATCAGCTTACTCTTACAGCCATACTTCCGCCACTTCTCTTCCAGTTTCTCCCGATTCTCCTGCCTGGTAATATTCATCGACTCGAACCACCAAAATCCAGATTCAAAGTCCACCGTACAAACCACTATACCACTGAGGTTGGTGCTAATCACCTAACCTTTCGCTTTACAACGCTATCAGCTTACTCTTACAGCCGTACTTCC
>NW_007378887.1:0-35521 GCF_000475195.1 Diaphorina citri | reverse complement strand
GTTTCTTTACAAAAAAAAAAAAAAAAAAAAAAAAAAAAAAAAAAAACTGAAACATGTAAAGAGTGGAAAATTGCATTCAAAGGATCTATTTATAAGGAGAAAAAGAAAAGAGGAAGAAGAATTTAAATAAAAGAAGTAAACAATATGTAGAGAGTAAATGAGTTATAAGAAAAAAGAACTACTCTTTTAAGTGATCTACTCAGTCAACGATTTACATCTTATACCAAAGTTGAAGAGCGAGTTACATGTTCAAGTATCTGACTCACTGAGTAGTCCATTGAAAAGAGCAGTTCTTTGTAAATAATAACAATAACTCAGTAACTCACTCATTCATTCACCTACTCGCTCACTCACTCACTTATTCACTCTTTACTCATTTGTGGCAACACTTACTGACATTGACTCAGTAGGTAGTTCACTAAAAGAGATGATTACCTTACTGAGTCGCATACAGATCTGAATACTCTCCACAACGGTTCTGAGTGACTTAACTCACTAACTCACTCACTCTTCTCGTCAAAACACTTACTGAGTCGCATACAGATCTGAATACTCTCCACAACGGTTGAGTGACTTAACTCACTCACTCTTCTCGTCAAAACACTTACTGAGTCGCATACAGATCTGAATACTCTCCACGACGGCTCTGAGTGACTCGTTCTTCTCATCAATGGATCGCATCAAACTGACTTGATTATTGAAGTAATGAATCCGAGATGAAGTCAGTATGAGATCTTTAACTTCTGAGTTGTTGCCCCTCAGTACCAGTTTCATGTAGAGACGTTTAGATTTGGTGTGTAGGGCAGTATTGGGACTGTTGACGGGAGTGTTTGTGGTGGACTTGTTCAGTGGTCCTGAGAAAAGTAAGGAATAGGAAATTGAAAAAAAAAAAAAGTATTGGGACTGTTGACGGGGGTGTTTGTGGTGGACTTGTTCAGTGGTCCTGAGAAATAGAACAGAACATTAGTTTCATGTAGAGACGTTTAGATTTGGTGTGTAGGGCAGTATTGGGACTGTTGACAGGGGTATTTGTAGTGGACTTGTTCAGTGGTCCTGAAAAAGGGTAGGGAATAGGAAATTGAAGAAAAAAAAACTAACAATTTTGTTCAAGTTCTTTGATCTGTAGCAGTAATCTGCAGCATACTAAGGAAAAGAAATAGATAAAACATGGGTCTCTAAAGGTATGTTTACCGATTGTGAAATATGTGCCAACAATCATCAACATCAGATAAAGCGTTCCGGAGTTACCGGATAACAAGCACATAAAAACTATAAAATTCGTAAAAGAAGAAACACTTTTTTCTTCACAAGAGGCACTTTTTTTTTTTTAGAATGTATCTTTCAAGGGGATCGATGTAATCGACTTATACATTTTCTCTTCTTTATAAAAACTTTCGCCAATTACTTTCAATCTTAACAGAATATGAATGTGAAAGCCCTGAGACACTCCTGTTGGAACACGAGCCACCCCTTTTGGAAGATTTCCTCCAAATAAATTTTATTTATGAGTAAAAAGGAAAGGGATTTTATTATTATTTTTTTTCATAAAAAAAAACATCTCCAGAAAACATCACACTAGGGAACCCCTGCTCCATCTTCCAAGTTCAAACTTCTGGCCTTGTACCGGCTCCCTCGCAGCCTCAGGGACACTGCCCGTATAATCGCTATTTGGACCTTAGTTTTTATCCACCCTGATAACTGGCTGATGCACTTATTCCATTTTACACTTAGTGTTGAGGCTATTCTTTTCAGGAAGGATGTGAACTCAAGATGTAACGCACCATCAACCGAACAAATAAGTGGAGAAAAAGAGCCCCGAATATCTTCAACCGCCCTGTCATATTTAGTATGTTTCTCCGTGGCATGAGCTTTAGAAGTAGTTGTCCACTCTTGGGATTCGTAGGAAGGAGCGTCAGCGTTGATTACGCGATTATCAAAAAACGCAGCCTTTCCAGATTCCCAAATACCATTGACTTTGATATCAGTTATCAAAGCACCTCCATTAGGACCAGCTTCACGAACAACTGGTTCGATAGTCACACCATTATAGGCGAGGCCAGCTAATGCAGCACACTCATCACGCATTATTTGAATTTTGGGGGCCCCGCGCTTTGAGGACTTACACTAGATATTATGGGTTTTTTCTAAAAAAAAAAATCGCCTGCGGCGCTGAAAAATTTACTTTTGGTGAGCCTGGATTTCTCAAGATTGTGGACCAAAATTTTTAAAAATTTCGCCTGCGGCGCTCTAATTTATTTTGCTCACTTTGGCGTTCAGCTAAAATTAGGATAAGAAAATATCTAGCAAAATTTTCAAAAATTTCGCCTGCGGCACTCTATTTTATTTTGCTCACTTTAGCGTTCAGCGAAAATTAGGATAAGAAAATATCTACGAATTAGGTACGTCAAAAATTAACTTGTGACAAAGCATGAGGCACATATCTACCTACTTTTTGAAAAATTTCGCCTGCGGCGCTGAAAATTTTAAATTCGATCAGCCCAAACTGGGGGCCCCGCGCCTTTGAAACTGCCCCGGGCCCCGCGGGGGGCTAATCCGGCCCTGTTTCTCCGTGGCATGAGCTTTAGAATGAATAAATTTTATTTTCTTTAAATGAAAAATATAAAATTAAATTTCAAAACGAGGTAACTCACCCAAATAAAGGCCCACAATGGTCTTCAGTGGCACGCACACCATCAGCTTCATACTGTCCAAATGAACATTGTACTCTGCTATCTTCAGCATATCCTTCGTCAGGATTAGGATTCGATCAAAGTCCTCCCCACCTATGACATAACATAATAGAATAGAATATACCTTGTTTATACTGCCGAAATGAGACTGAAAAGTCCCTTTACTCCCGCAGTCTAAACAAGGTCTCATGTAATTGGTACAGAATAAATTCACAAACTATAACCACAAACATATACCATGATTCCATGATATACCTAAAGAAGAGTTCCTGAAAAGTGCAAAAGTACTTAAAGAGGAACATGATGATGTTGATATTGATGTCATTATACATAAAAATAATCTTATTATTATTAACTCCACTTGTCTGGCTGGGTGACGTTAAACAGAGAGTATACCAGCCTGAATTCCCCTTGCTAAAGAAATAGCAAAGGTTGAGTGCGAAGGGCATCCACTCGTAAAATTTCCAGCCAAAACCAAATGTCAGCCTAAAGCAAGTACCCTAGTTAGGGTTGATTGAGAGGCTGACGAAAAACGCCGACCCCGTCTATACACGGGAAAAGGCGACGAAAAAGAAGAAAAACTCCCTTTTCGATGATTGAAAATTCTCCCATTAGTGAAAACTCTCATTAAGTCATTGGCCAAATCCACCATTACTCTTATTCTTACCTCCACTGCCTTGTTCCTCCCAAGCTATCAAAGGCCAAGCATTAATCACATGCTCTTGGTCCGTAAGCATGAGTCGCTTACAATCCTCTATCAGGGTTTTAATGTGCAGGACGGCATTAGGATCTTCTTCTTCCGAATTGTCGACGTCGTCATCATCTTCGTCGTCGGAAATGGCGCCGTCCGTGTTCTCTATTTCGCCTGAAACGAAAGAAAAGAAAAGGAATTCTATTGTGTTAAGCATAGACAACGAAGAAAATGGACAGATGACATCAAGGAATGGACCAACATCAAAACATATGGGGAGTGCAAAAGAATGGCAGAGAATAGAGAAGAATGGAGGAATGTCATTAGAAGAATCTGAGCAACCTTCGGCTGCGAAGACGCAACAACAATGATTGAATGAAGCATAAATGTTTGTCACAAATGTCGTTCCCCGCTTAATACACTACGCTAAATTTTATGACTTGACAGGGTTGCGAACCACCACTCTCCAGATCCAAAGTCCACCGCCCTAAGCACTGCAGCGCTGAGGTTTGTTTAGTTCCGCAAATGTAGTAGAAAGTCGAGTAGTTGGTCTGAAGTCACGTCAACGGGAAACTGTTACAAAAAGGAGCTGTCACAATCGAACAGTGACCAGTATTATAGGTAGAGTATGGTCTTGTTTCATTCAAAATCGAAGTAGTCAAACATCTTAAACAACTCTGATTTTTGACTACTTCAAAAAGTGGTTTTGAATATTACTAGTGCTGGTACCAGGGTTACTTTTGATAGTGTTACTGCTGTCAGGGAGGATATTGACATTGTGACTGCCGTCTTCGGCAATTTGGACATTCTTGTTGTTATTAGTTTGCACATAACCGCTATTTCTGTCGTGTATATGTTCATCAGCTTGCCTCGTGATGGAAGACGGAACGTTGGTGGTTGATAGTGTTACTGCTGTCAGGGAGGATATTGACATTGTGACTGCCGTCTTCGCCAATTTGGACATTCTTGTTGTTATTAGTTTGCATATAACCGCTATTTCTGCCGTGTATATGTTCATCAGCTTGCCTCGTGATGGAAGACGGAACGTTGGTGATTTGTGGAGATTCATGGAGGTTGGTTTGTTGGAGATTAGAGGTTGCTTGGAGGGAGATTGCAAGGTCAACAGTTGTACTGTTGTTGAGATCAGGTTGGTTGGAGGGAGTGGAATGTTCATCTGAAAGGTAATAATAACAGTAGTGCTTATTTATACTGCTCGCATAGGACTGAAAAGTCCCTTTACTCCAGCAGTAGGCTACCAGTATTACTGCGGCCAAATTCTCAAATTATATTGAGGATAAAATTCCATATCTCGGCTGGGATTGAACCCAAGCCCTCCTGTTTACCAAGCAAGCGTATTGAACACTACACCACCGAGGCAGGTAATGCAAGAAATATTTCATTTCAAAACTGACATCTCGGGAGATTGCAAGGTCAACAGTTGTACTGTTGTTGAGATCAGGTTGGTTGGAGGGAGTGGAATGTTCATCTGAAAGGTAATAATAACAATAGTGCTTATTTATACTGCTCGCATAGAACTGAAAAGTCCCTTTACTCCAGCAGTAGGCTACTACTATTACTGTGGCCAGATTCTCAAATTATATTGAGGATAAAATTCCATACCTCGGCTGGGATTGAGCCCAAGCCCTCCTCCCTCCTGTTTACCAGGCGAGCGTATTGAACACTACACCACCGAGGCAGGTAATGCAAGACATCTTGTGATGTTTGCCCCCATGACACAGTACTTCAAATATAATTTCTTGACATTATGAAATTTATTGCTGGATCTATTTTCTTTAATGATTTGATTCACTTTTTTTTTTTGCTTCCCGATTTTGAAAATTTGGACCGATTGCAATACTTTCATTACTAGTATAGCTCCGCTATACTGTAGTAATAGAAAGTAAAAAAGTTTTGGAAATTCTCTTCTGATCTGTCTCAGCAATCTGCAGCATACAGTTAAGGATAAGAAATAGAAAAAAATATGGATCTCTAAAGTTATGTTTACTCGGGAATTAAAGGTATGTATACCCATAATGAAATCTGTGCCAACATCATCTTCGGAAAAAGCGTTCGATTAACAGACAAATAAAAAAACAAAGTAAATGTAAATTCGTCGAATATAGAGGTCCCTTATTTTTCTCTTCAAAAAAAAGGACGATTTTTTTTTTCTTTTCAAAGTAACTTTTGAGAGGGTTGGTTGATGTAATCAACGTGCTTGTACATTTTCTATTATTTTCAAAGTCTTTCGCCCATTACTTTCAAGCCTTTGAACTGAATATGAAAGCCCTGTGACACTCCTGTTGGAGCACGGGCCACCCCCTTTTCAAGGATATTTATTTTCTTTTAAACGCAAAATGTAAAATTGAATTTCAAAACGAGGTAACTTACCCAAATAAAGGCCCACAATGGTCTTCAGTGGCACACAGACCATCAGCTTCATGCTGTCCAAATGAACATTGTACTCCGCGATCTTCAGCATATCCTTCGTCAGGATTAGGATTCGATCAAAGTCCTCCCCACCTATAACATAACAAATACCAGTGGGTATCACACTAGGCTTAAGCTCCGGAGGTCCCGGGTTCGATTCCCGGCGGGGTCGAAGTTTTTTCGGCTCTGTGCTTGGAGTCCGGGGTGCACTCAGCCTCGTGATGACAAGTGAGTAGCTTTAATCAAGTAGCGACGAGTGGCGACATTATAAGTCAAAGAAACAAGCGATGATAAATACGATGATTGAGTAAATGAAAGACTTGTAATACTGTGACACCCACAAAGTTATGTAGAGGCTCAAAACGAGGTAACTCACCCAAATAAAGGCCTTCACCACAAATAATTTCTGATGATCCTTTTTACACAAAAAAAAACCTTAACAATAAGTAATTACCTCCACTGCCTTGTTCCTCCCAAGCTATCAAAGGCCAAGCATTAATCACATGCTCTTGATCCGTAAGCATGAGTCGTTTACAATCCTCTATCAGGGTTTTAATATGCAGGACGGCATTAGGATCTTCTTCTTCCGAATTATCGACGTCGTCATCATCTTCGTCGTCGGAAATCGCGCCGTCCGTGTTCTCGATTTCACCTGAAACGAAAGAAAAGAAAAGAATTCTAATTGTGTTAAGCATAAATGTTTAATGTTTAATAATAATGAAGTTTATTTTATATCACATTAACAATAAAATGTTCTTTTGGAATAAATCCCTTTAAGTACTAGAGTACTTTTAGGGAGCCTAGTTAGTTTGGTTGGTAGCGCGTTCGCCTTGTAAGCGCTAGGCCGCGGGTTCGATTTCCGCCCGGGGCGGATTTTATCATAAACAGATAAGGTTCGTTCTCGGACCGACTGGCTTTGGCCTATCCTGTCTTCCTTCTCTCTTCGATTTCGGGACGATAAGACCTTAGCAGTTGCGGTTCCCTCCATCAAACCTCTGTTGTAAGCGCTAGGCCGCGGGTTCGATTTCCGCCCGGGGCGGATTTTATCATAAACAGATAAGGTTCGTTCTCGGACCGACTGGCTTTCTCCTATCCTGTCTTCCTTCTCTCTTCGATTTCGGAACGATAAGACCTTAGCAGTTGCGGTTCCCTCCATCAAACCTCTCTAAAACAAAAGAAAAGTTTCAAACTTACCCATGGATAGATTTTCATCAATTAGAATATCATTGAGATCAAGTTCTTCGGTTGCTTCTATGCTGACATTGCTTCGGATGATACCTATGTTTGGAATGTACGATTCTACAGCTTCTTTGCCTGCAAACAATAAGGAATAATTCTCTGTGAAACAAACAAAAATCTCTCCTCTCTCTTTCCTTAAGAAAATTAAAAAAAAACCTTACCCGGCTTCAAAAGGCCTAATCGGGCCTAAAATCTAAATTTTCCTTACATGTTGGACATTTCTGCCAAACTTCATTAAAACTGACAAACCGTTCAGAGAATAGAGAAGAATGGAGGAATGTCATTAGAAGAATCTGAGCAACCTTCGGCTACGAAGACGCAACAACAATGAATGAATGAAGCATAAATGTTTGTCACAAATGTCGTTCCCCGCTTAATACACGACGCTAAATTGTATGACTTGACAGGGATGCGAACCACCACCCTCCAGATCCAAAGTCCACCGCCCTAAGCACTGCACCACTGAGGTTTGTTTGGTTCCACAAATGTAGTAGAAAGTCGAGTAGTTGGTCGGAAGTCACGTCAATGGGAAACTGTTACAAAAAGGAGCTGTCACAATCGAACAGTGACCAGTAGGTATTATAGATAGGGTTAGGTTAAACACAAAAAGGAGCTTTCACAATTTGAGCAGTGACAAGTGTTATTATAGGATGGGGTTGAACACAAAATGCAGTATTCTTTTTCATTGTCAAGGTTTTTGAATAATTACCGAAAGACGTGTAGTGTTCACACCAGATTTTTTTTCTTTTTTTAAGAGATTTCATAGAGGGAACTGTAACAACGGAGGCCTTAAGAAGGAGAACAGGGTAGAAAGCCAGCCGTTCCGAGAACGAACCTTATCTGTTTTCTGTTTAGGATAAAGTTCGCCCTAGGATGGAATCCAACCCGTGACCCAACGCTTACAAGGCAGGAGCCCTACTTTCCAAGCTAATTAGACTGGCCTTAGACTAAAGGGAAATATAGTATTGGGATATGTTACGGGTATATTTGCTAAAAAATTGTATGACTGGCCAATATTCTCTTTAGTTTTTTATGACGTAGGTGTTAAAAAAATCCAAAACTGAGGTTTATATTGGCTTTTTTTACCCTATACTAGTACATGGGGTTGGTAGCTCAGTTGATAGAGCAGTGGAATTTAGATAGGTCAAGTAAGTAAGTACCATCACAAAGTGGTTTGCACCCTCAGTGTAGTTAGGGACCAACCCCAATATTTTTATTTTATTTTTTTTTTTCTTTCAGTTTTTTACACAATATTGTGAAAATAAAAGTTGGAAAAACCTCCAAGAATACGACTTGGGCGGTTGAATCAACATGTTTGGGTTTACTATAACCTGTAAAATATTCTGGATTAGGTATTTCCTATTGCTTCTCTATTGATCCAGCATTTCATGGGGGAATGAATATAAGCAAAGTATTTTTCTTGTAGCAATAAAACAACTGCTACATTAGACACATGTGGTCTGTGTCGTAGCACGTCCATTCCTTAGTATGTCCCTCGTCAGATCGACGACAAAAAAAAACCTTAACAATAAGTAATTACCTCCACTGCCTTGTTCCTCCCAAGCTATCAAAGGCCAAGCATTAATCACATGCTCTTGATCCGTAAGCATGAGTCGTTTACAATCCTCTATCAGGGTTTTAATATGCAGGACGGCATTAGGATCTTCTTCTTCCGAATTATCGACGTCGTCATCATCTTCGTCGTCGGAAATCGCGCCGTCCGTGTTCTCGATTTCACCTGAAACGAAAGAAAAGAAAAGAATTCTAATTGTGTTAAGCATAAATGTTTAATGTTTAATTCTATTGTGTTAAGCATAGACAACGAAGAAAATGGACAGATGACATCAAGGAATGGACCAACATCAACACATATGGGGAGTGCAAAAGAACGGCAGAGAATAGAGAAGAATGGAGGAATGTCATTAGAAGAATCTGAGCAACCTTCGGCTACGAAGACGCAACAACAATGAATGAATGAAGCATAAATGTTTGTCACAAATGTCGTTCCCCGCTTAATACACGACGCTAAATTGTATGACTTGACAGGGATGCGAACCACCACCCTCCAGATCCAAAGTCCACCGCCCTAAGCACTGCACCACTGAGGTTTGTTTGGTTCCACAAATGTAGTAGAAAGTCGAGTAGTTGGTCGGAAGTCACGTCAATGGGAAACTGTTACAAAAAGGAGCTGTCACAATCGAACAGTGACCAGTAGGTATTATAGATAGGGTTAGGTTAAACACAAAAAGGAGCTTTCACAATTTGAGCAGTGACAAGTGTTATTATAAGATGGGGTTGAACACAAAATGCAGTATTCTTTTTCATTGTCAAGGTTTTTGAATAATTACCAAAAGACTTGTAGTGTTCACACCAGATTTTTTTTTCTTTTTTAAGAGATTTGATAGAGGGAACTGTAACAACGGAGGCCCTAAGAAGGAGAACAGGGTGGAAAGCCAGCCGTTCCGAGAACGAACCTTATCTGTTTTCTGTTTAGGATAAAGTTCGCCCTAGGCTGGAATCCAACCCGTGACCCAACGCTTACAAGGCAGGAGAACAACAATAACAACAATAACAACAATAACAACAATAACAACAATAACAACAATAACAACAATAACAACAATAACAACAATAACAACAATAACAACAATAACAACAATAACAACAATAACAACAATAACAACAATAACAACAATAACAACAATAACAACAATAACAACAATAACAACAATAACAACAATAACAACAATAACAACAATAACAACAATAACAACAATAACAACAATAACAACAATAACAACAATAACAATAACAATAACGATAACAATAACAATAACAATAACAATAACAATAACAATAACAATAACAATAACAATAACAATAACAATAACAATAACAATAACTAATCACGATCGAATAAACTACGGACTAAAAAATTCCCGGAGGGACGGGCCCAGCTTGTTTGATAAATAAAAAACTACTTTTTGGTAAATATAATCACGATCGAATAAACTACGGACTAAAAAATTCCCGGAGGGACGGGCCCAGCTTGTTTGATAAATAAAAAACTACTTTTTGGTAAGAACTATAATTTCTTTCTCACCTCGACAGTACTCGTGGAAATCAAAGCTGACATACACTAGCTGTTCGTTGTTCAAACTGAGTACATGCTGAGTGTAGGCATTGTATATGATAGACTCTTTACCCATATGTTCCACTAGATTCACAATGATCACTTTATCATATAGCGAGAGTTGTTCTTCAAAGTGCTTCTCGAAGGCTTGCTGGTTTTCCGCGAAATCTGAGGGGAAAATAGTTATTATTGTAAATACATAATAATCTCGCATAGGACTGAAAAGTCCCTTTTCTCCAGCAGTAGGCTACTACTATTATTGTGGTCAAATCCGTGAAAATCAAAGCTGACATACACTAGCTGTTCGTTGTTCAAACTGAGTACATGCTGAGTGTAGGCATTGTATATGATAGACTCTTTGCCCATCTGTTCCACTAGATTCACAATGATCACTTTATCATAGAGGGAGAGTTGTTCTTCAAAGTGCTTCTCGAAGGCTTGCTGGTTTTCCGCGAAATCTGAGGGGAAAATAGTTATTATTGTAAATACATAGTGTTGATAAAGTCTTTCCCATGGGGTCGGTTTCTCGAGAATCGCTTAGAATATGAAACGCAAACGTGTATATCAGTCGCGCTAGAGCAGGAAAAATGAGGACCAACGGAATTTTTCTTTTTCTTCTACGACTTCTAGATACCGAGATAAATCGATTTAAAAAATGCCGGTAAATCGTGAACTTTGACGTCACGGCATACGCTCCTGTACGCGATGACGATAATTCATTACTCCCGCTTCGTTTGTTTGTGCGCAAGCGTTTCTGCGCAGTTTGACGTGAAATCTGACGTCACAACTTTTTGAACTTTTTCATTAGAACGGCAATTAAAAATTGAATTTTCGACCTTTTAAAGTTACTTTTTCAGAATTTTGACCTCAGATTTGGATTTTTCACTACTTTTTACGTAGGAATCGACCATTTATTAATAATTTTTACCCATTTGCAACTGCTCCATTATCTCGGAGGGTAGCGTGTGCCTTGTAAGCGCTAGGTCGCGATTCCCGCCTGGGTCTGATTTTATCCTAAACGGATAAGGTTCGTTCCCGGAATGTCTAGCTTTCTTCTGTCCTGTGTTTCCTTCTCTCTTCACTTTTGGAACGAAAAGACTGCCGTTGTTACATATCCCTCTATCAAACCTCCTAAAAAAATTAGTAGCCTATTGCTGATTGCTGGGGTAATGCCTAATCTTCAGTCCTATTTCAGAAGTATAAAAAAGAAACTCAATTAATATTATTATTCGTGGACCGTTGTCGATCGTTCGATGTGGATAGACGTCCGGTCAACTATGTGTGGACACATCTTAAGACTATTACTACTGAGACTTAAGACTATAAGACTATTGGTAGACGCGGTCAAGTCCAGATGAGGGCTCTCAAGTTTCCTAATTTCCATCACGTCGGGGTCACCAATTTAGCCAACACCTAAGAGCAGCCTAAGACGCGTTTCGTTCTTATTTGAACTCATCAGTTAGACAAAGCTCTCAGGTGCTGGTCAGAAGAAAAATCAAGGTTTACTTGGCATCTCCACTAATTTTCCTCATGTTGCATATTGCATACCCAGATAAATACACGGCATTCACACAAATTGTAAGAAGATAAAATTGGACCCATTCACTTGCCTTGGCCTTTTCCTGCTTATACGGGGTCGGACTGTAGGAGCTTATGGTCAGCCTGTTCTAGTCAGCTCTATCTTCCCATTTGCCAAACCCTGTTAACATTTTCTGTCGTAGGCCGTAGTATAATAAACTCTTCCCCCCCACCTTGTAATCACCTATTCAGCAGAACAGTAAAATTACCTACTTACCTTCAGGCGAGACAATACCAAGTTTCTTCAGCTGTTTAATCAGCACAGTCTTAGCTAGAGCTGTCTGTACGACATTGGTTCGGTCTAGACAATCTATACAGTTGATGCGAAATATGGCTTTCTGTACGATTGACGCAAAATATGGCTATTCTATACAACCATATCTTACCTTCAGGCGAGACAATACCAAGTTTCTTCAACTGTTTAATCAGCACCGTCTTAGCTAGAGCTGTCTGTACGACATTGGTTCGGTCTAGACAATCTATACAGTTGACGCGAAATATGGCTTTCTGTTGACAAATGAGGCCTTGTTTATCTTTCCAGCTGTAGCCCATATCTTGGAATATGGACTCTTGTTTGAGCTTGTCTGTGAGGAGGGACACACGCTCGAAATGCATGCCTAGAACAAAAGGGAATGATAAATATGTAATTTATAAGGAAAAGCTAGTGTGAACGTCACACGGCTAACTAGGTACTACATTACATTACATAAAAAATAATAATAATAAAAAAAAATCGGTGGTTACAAGACAAAGAAACTAAAAATTGGACCAAATAATGAAAATGTTAAAATAACTGCTTGCAAACATGTAGTTCATCAAGGGGGCCTGAAACCATTTCTGTAGCAAGGGAAATTTCAGGCTGTTTAAGGTCCCCCAGTCAGCCTAGTTAGCTTAGTTGGTAGTGCGTCTGCCTTGTAAGCGCTAGGCCGCGGGTTCGATTCCCGCCCGGGGCGGATTTTATCCTGATGGGATAATGTTCGTTCTCGGAACGGCTGGCTTTCTCCTATCCTGTCTTCCTTCTCTCTTCGATTTCGGGACGATAAGACAACAGCAGTTACAGTTCCCTCTGTCAAACCTCTTAAAAAAAATAAAAACATATAGTTCCCCAATCAATACACCTTAAGGCGCTAGGTCACGGGTTCCGATTCCCACATTTTATATTCTAAAGAAATGAGCTTCTGTCTGTCTTCTATCCTGTTCTTCTTTCTTCGATTTCGGGACAATAAAACCTCCGTTGTCGCAGTATCAATATCAAACGTCTTTTTTTTTTATTTTTTATTCTCTTTTGTATATATGTATATAGATTTTATTTATTTATTTATTCTTTAAAGAAAAAACTACTTTTTTGTGAGAACTATAATTTCTTTCTCACCTCGACAGTACTCGTGAAAATCAAAGCTGACATACACTAGCTGTTCGTTGTTCAAACTGAGTACATGCTGAGTGTAGGCATTGTATATGATGGACTCTTTACCCATATGTTCCACTAGATTCACAATGATCACTTTATCATAAAGCGAGAGTTGTTCTTCAAAGTGCTTCTCGAAGGCTTGCTGGTTTTCCGCGAAATCTGAGGAGAAAATAGTTATTATTGTAAATACAAAAAAGGAGTCAAAAAAAAAAAAAAAAAAAAAAAAAAAAAAAAAAAAAAATCATGCATAAAGGAGATTTATCTAAAAAAAAGAAGCAAGTTCTAAATCTAAATGTAAAAGTGTACAGAGTGTACACACTCCCATGCTGAAACGAAAACAAGTTTGAGAGTTTGATAGATGACTCAGTGCTATGCTATGTTGAGTCATAAAATTAGTGATCAGAGTAAAATTAGTCAGAGTGTACAGATGACAGGGTCATTCCACCATAACAGTTTGTCCATACTTGATAAATTTGACAAACATGTTTGTTTAAGTAACACATCAAAGAAATTTGGTCTAAAGATTTTGGGTGCATTTGTAGGAAATTCCATACCTCGGCTGGGATTGAACCCACGCCCTCCTGTTTACCAGGCGAGCGCCTTGACCACTACACCACCGAGGCAGGATACATAGTGTTTATAAAGTCTTTCCCACGGGGTCGGTTTCTCGAGAATCGCTTAGAATATGAAACGCAAACGTGTAATAATTAAGAGTTGGAAAAGCTCAATAGATTAGTTGCGCTTACTTGGATGATGTTTCAACTTACTTACTTCTATGAAGGATTACTGAGGTTGGTACTTACTTTCTGAAGGATTACTGAGGTTAGTACTTACTTTCTGAAGGATTACTGAGGTTAAAAGTCTTTCCCACGGGGTCGGTTTCTCGAGAATCGCTTAGAATATGAAACGCAAACGTGTAATAATTAAGAGTTGGAAAAGCTCAATTAGCTTGGAGGGTAGCGTGTGCCTTGTACGCGCTAGGTCGCGATTCCCGCCTGGGTCTGATTTTATCCTAAACGGATATGGTTCGTTCCCGGAACGTCTAGCTTTCTTCTGTCCTGTCTTCCCTTCTCTCTTCGCTTTTGGAACGAAAAGACTGCCGTTGTTACATATCCCTCTATCAAACCTCTTAAAAAATTAGTAGCCTATTGCTGGGGTAATGCCTACTCTTCAGTCCCATTTCAGAAGTATAAAAAAGAAACTGAATTAATATTATTATTCGTGGACCGTTGTCGATCGTTATGAATCGATGTGGATCGACGTCCGGTCCACTATGTGTGGACACATCTCTCAGAATAATAATAAACATAGAAGGAAGGTTTAGGACTAAAACGAAAGACACTTTTCAAATCTGTAATTCACTGCTGTTATATATCAGCTGATTTGGTACCAGTGCCGGACCATGAATAATTTCCTGGGTAGGATGATTTTTACAGAAATTTTGAAACATTATTTCTGCTTTTTTACGAAACTTTTACTTTTAACAACTTCTAGGTAAATTCGATGGGTATCTTATCTTATTTATCCATTATTGACTTTAAAAATTAATAAAACCATTCAGAAATCGGAGGAAATTGAAAATACAGACCGGGACTGCAAAATGTAAACAAAGATTTCAATAATTTTCAGAAAATTTCCACCAATGAGAGAAGAATTTAGTCAGCTGACTAAACAAATTTGGTTAGTTAGCTGTTCGTGAACTGTCCTTCGACCTTGATATGTAAAAAGACCCAAACCTTCCTTCTATGTTTATTATTGTTCTGAGACACATCTTAAGACTATTACTACTAAGGTTGGTACTTACTTCTATGAAGGATAGGGGCAGGTCTATATTTGATCCCCGGCTGGGACCAGAACAAAGGTACCGAACCTCTGACTTGGACAAAACTAACAGCATGACTCTTGTATGAGATTATCTGTTCCGTTTCTACGTAGTTGGCACAATGGCCTTCCGGATTCAGCCCACGGCGCTTGTATCTGAAACATTCGTTCATGATTAAGAAGGTTCCGGTTTCGATTCCGACCATCGATAAAAATTTGAACTAGCATAGCTTAAAAGGAGACCAGATATTGTTTCTGGGCGTCCAAAAGGGTTTACACCCCAATCCTTCTAACACCGCGAGATAGGTGAGGGTACCATGCCTATCTCACAGACACGGAACTAAGTAAGTACGACTGAAAAACGAATTACATCGAGGTGTTCTCGTGTTGACCCAGCACCTTAGTGGGAAGTATTGTGTCTCTTCTCGTTCATCTAATGAGAGACATCGTAGAAGCTTAACCCATCCTTTAGGGCTGTCCAGCCCCTACACCTAAGCCCCAGTTTGGGCTTTTTGTGTATGAAAATGAGAGACATACTACAGGATGGAGAGTTGGACATGCTACTACATAGACCACTCAGTGTAGCAGTTGTTTCTTTGATAAGAAATAAAAATCTGGTGTGAACATCACACAACTTTCCTTATCCTATTGAATGGTGCTTATTTGGGTGTTCTGTTGTAACATTTACAATATCTCTCACCGTTTAGTCTATATAGCTGAAAACCGCCAACCGCAGCACCTATTTTAACCAAACGTTTTGTGTTGCATCCTTGTTACATTTGTGAACTACATACCAAATTTCAAGACTTTAGCTTATACCGTTCCCGAGATATTAATAATTTCCTTGGGTAGGATGATTTTTACAGAAATTTTGAAACATTATTTCTGCTTTTTTACGAAACTTTTACTTTTAACAACTTCTAGGTAAATTCGATGGGTATCTTATCTTATTTATCCATTATTGACTTTAAAAATTAATAAAACCATTCAGAAATCGGAGGAAATTGAAAATACAGACCGGGACTGCAAAATGTAAACAAAGATTTCAATAATTTTCAGAAAATTTCCACCAATGAGAGAAGAATTTAGTCAGCTGACTAAACAAATTTGGTTAGTTAGCTGTTCGTGAACTGTCCTTCGACCTTGATATGTAAAAAGACCCAAACCTTCCTTCTATGTTTATTATTGTTCTGAGACACATCTTAAGACTATTACTACTAAGGTTGGTACTTACTTCTATGAAGGATAGGGGCAGGTCTATATTTGATCCCCGGCTGGGACCAGAACAAAGGTACCGAACCTCTGACTTGGACAAAACTAACAGCATGACTCTTGTATGAGATTATCTGTTCCGTTTCTACGTAGTTGGCACAATGGCCTTCCGGATTCAGCCCACGGCGCTTGTATCTGAAACATTCGTTCATGATTAAGAAGGTTCCGGGTTCGATTCCGACCATCGACAAAAATTTGAACTAGCATAGCTTAGGTTTCTACGTAGTTGGCACAATGGCCTTCCGGATTCAGCCCACGGCGCTTGTATCTGAAACATTCGTTCATGATTAAGAAGGTTCCGGTTTCGATTCCGACCATCGATAAAAATTTGAACTAGCATAGCTTAAAAGGAGACCAAGCGGTAAAATGCCGCCAAGCGTTGCACCGGTCTTAACCAAAAGTTTCGTGTCGCATCCTCGTCACATTTGAAAGATATATACCAAATTTCAAGTCTCTAGCCATAGCTTAAAAGGAGACCAGATATTGTTTCTGGGCGTCCAAAAGGGTTTACACCCCAATCCTTCTAACACCGCGAGATAGGTGAGGGTACCATGCCTATCTCACAGACACGGAACTAAGTAAGTACGACTGAAAAACGAATTACATCGAGGTGTTCTCGTGTTGACCCAGCACCTTAGTGGGAAGTATTGTGTCTCTTCTCGTTCATCTAATGAGAGACATCGTAGAAGCTTAACCCATCCTTTAGGGCTGTCCAGCCCATACACCTAAGCCTCAGATTGGGCTTTTTGTGTTTGAATATGAGAGACATACTACAGGATGGAAAGTTGGACATGTTAATACATAGACCACTCAGTGTAGCAGTTGTTTCTTTGATACGAAATAAAAAGGACAGTGAAACAAACCTCCAAGAATACGACTTGGGCGGTTGAATCAACATGTTTGGGTTTACTATAACCTGTAAAATATTCTGGATTAGGTATTTCCTAGTGCTTCTCTATTGATCCAGCATTTCATGGGGGAGTATAAGCAAAGTATTTTTCTTGTAGCAATGAAACAACTGCTACATTAGACACATGTGGTCTGTGTCGTAGCACGTCCATTCCTTAGTATGTCCCTCGTCAGATCGACAAGAAGAGACAAACCGCCAAAAAACGGTCGAAACCCGCCAAAAAGCGGTCAAAATACCGCCAACCGCAGCACCTATTTTAACCAAACGTAAAATAGGATAAGGAAAGTAAAAAGGACAGTGAAATAACAAGTGTGTTTTTGTCGGTGGTGGGATTCGAACCCGGGACCTTCTGCACTTACCACACATGATATCAATGCAGGACTGTCTCATATTATCTTTGAATCGGCTCAGATAGTATCTATTAGCCGAGGTCATGCCATCTTTCATAAGGCCGGATAGCTTCCTATCTCCCGTCCGGGTGAAATCGCCTTTGAGGGCCGCTGTGCCGGCGTACTGCTTGCTGATGATGTCGCCGTTGTTCGCCCACATCACTTGGAACTTGGAGTTCATGTCTTTGGGAAGGTCACCTGAGATAAGCAACAGCAAGAAGTTAAAATGAAATAAAATCGGAAGGTCGTAAGGTATTTATTGTTTTAATTATTCAGGACCAGAGTATGTATGGAAGTGTTATTTATAATGTCGCCGTTGTTCGCCCACATCACTTGGAACTTGGAGTTCATGTCTTTGGGAAGGTCACCTGAGATAAGCAACAGCAAGAAGTTAACATGAAATAAAATCGGAAGGTCGTAAGGTATTTATTATTTTAATTATTCAGGACCAGAGTATGTATGGAAGTGTTGGCACTAAAATCTGACCATCGAAAATTTGACCCGATTACATTACTTTCCTTCCTATAGGATAAGGAAAGTAAAAAGGACAGTGAAAAAACAAGTTAGTGTGTTTCTACCTCTACTTACCTAGTGCCAGCACGGAATCTGCTTCGTCTACTAATCAGTATCAAGCTCAGGTCTAGTTTATAGATGGGAGCTATTTCAACATAGCCCTGGATAATCGGATTGACCCAGGCCCGGGAATAATCGTTCCCTATTTGAATTATATCGGACAGCATGTGTTTGTTCCAGAAGAATCGATCGTCCATTGCGCCACCTGGCGGTAAAAAATGCAAGTGAATGAAGAAATGAAGAAGTTTAAGCAACCTCCGAGGCCCTTATCTGTTCCGTTTCTACGTAGTTGGCGCAATGGCCTTCCGGATTCAGCCCACGGCGCTTGTATCTGAAACATTCGTTCATGATTAAAAAGGTTCGGGGTTCGATTCCGACCATCGACAAAAATTTGAACTAGCATAGCTTAGAACGAGACCAGATATTGTTTCTGGGCGTCCAAAAGGGTTTACGCCCCAATCCTTCTAACACCGCGAGATAGGTGAGGGTACCATGCCTATCTCACAGACACGGAACTAAGCAAGTACGACTGAAAAACGAATTACATTGAGGTGTTCTCGTGTTGACCCAGCACCTTAGTGGGAAGTATTGTGTCTCTTCTCGTTCATCTAATGAGACATCGTAGAAGCTTAACCCATCCTTTAGGGCTGTCCAGCCCCTACATCTAAGCCTCAGTTTGGGCTTTTTGTGTATGAAAATGAGAGACATACTACAGGATGGAGAGTTGGACATGCTACTACATAGACCACACTCAGTGTAGCAGTTGTTTCTTTGATACGAAATAAAAATCTGGTGTGAACATCACACGACTTTCCTTATCCTATTGAATGGTGCTTATTTGAGTGTTCTGTTGTAACATTTACAATATCTCTAACCGTTTACATACCAAATTTCAATCGGATTGACCCAGGCCCGGGAATAATCGTTCCCTATTTGAATTATATCGGACAGCATGTGTTTGTTCCAGAAGAATCGATCGTCCAATGCGCCACCTGGCGGAAAAAAATGCAAGTGAATGAAGAAATGAAGAAGTTTAAGCAACCTCCGAGGCCCAGTGGGTAAGAACCGATCGAAACCGCTCATGCATATGGGAATGATTATTGTTGGAAATGATCCCATATATCTACTGTAGGCCGTTGTCCCTATAATTCTGGACCACCCTGTATATTCGATTTCCCGCCCCTGAGTTAGGATTTTTCAATTTTTTTTTCTTTCTTTATTCAATTTTCGTTTTCTTTTGTTAATTTCTTATTCTTTTGTTATTTTGTTTTGTGTACCTGTTTGTAAATATTGTATTGTAAAAATATTGTAAAATCCTAATAAAGTGTAATATAATAATAATAATAATAATATCACACTAGGCTTGCACTCCGGAGGTCCCGGGTTCGATTCCCGGCGGGGTCGAAGTTTTTTCAGCTTTGTGCTTGGATTTCGGGGTGCACTTAGCCTCATGAGGACAATTGAGTAGCTACTTTAATAGAGTAGCGACCAGTGGCGGCATTACCAGAGTAAAAAGAAAAATTCAGAAATAGTAAAGGAGGCTGTTAGTAATGGTGTGATATCCACAAAAATTGTGAAGAAGCTCTCAGCTTCACCAAATATAACCTACTCTTGAGTAGAAGGTAACCACTAGGCGAGGTTAACGCCGGAGGCGTTCTCTACCACCTAACCCTTAGAGCGACATCTACATTATTATGTGCTCAAATTCTCAAATAAATGAGGATTAAAGTACATGCTTCGTCTGGGATCGAACCTACGCCCTCCTGCTTACCAAGCGAGCGTCATGACCACTACACCACCAAGGTAGATAAGGGAAAAGGAGAAGGACAAAGGACCAACTAATGGTCCACTCAAAAAGTTCCTAATGTCTCCTAAAGAAAAGAAGGTTAACGCCGGAGGCGTTCTCTACCACCTAACCCTTAGAGCGACATCTACATTATTATGTGCTCAAATTCTCAAATAAATGAGGATAAAATTACAAGCTTCGTCCGGAATCGAACCCACGCCCTCCTGCTTGCCAAGCGAGTGTCATGACCACTACACCACCAAGGTAGATAAGGGAAAAGGAGAAGGACAAAGGACCAACTAATGGCCCACTCAAAAAGTTCCTAATGTCTCCTAAAAAAAAGTTAGTGGAACTTGATTAGGTACTTGGCCTGGTGAACTGCCATGTTCTTAGGCCAGCCACTCACTTTCAGGTACACCTGACAAGTAAACCGGATCAGGTCTACCTTACACCTGATGAGCACACACACACTATCAGGTAGACCTGTCAGGTGCAGCTGAAAAGGTCCACCAGTCAGGTCTACTTGATACCTATCTGATGAGCACACACAGTATCCTATCTGATACCTATCTGATGAGCACACACAGTTGAATATGGTAGGTATGTGGTAGGTATGTAGGTATAATAATGGGTAGGTAAGATTGGGTAATATACCAACCTATGAGCACCTACCTAGCTTTATAATTATGACATTTTTTGTGTCATTATTTCCTTTCCCAAAAAAAAAAAAAAAAAAAAAAAAACAAGGTTGACCACCACCAATCAAGAAGTGTAATAATGCTTAACCTCAGTGGTCCATCTGGTTCTGTTTCACATTCAGCTTGTTATTTCCACTGACTCTGGTTCTATGACTATTGATCCCTGGAGAAAAACCTAAATCTACACATTTCTACTTAAGTAGTTGAACTTGATTAGGTACTTGGCCTGGTGAACTGCCATGTTCTTAGGCCAGCCACTCACTTTCAGGTACACCTGACAAGTAAACCTGATCAGGTCTACCTTACACCTGATGAGCACACACACACACTATCAGGTAGACCTGTCAGGTGCAGCTGAAAAAGTCCACCTTTAATTGTCTTCCTCTTCACTCCCCACATATGGCAACCTTGTCTAATGCAAGCATATTTTTTTTTTTTTTTTACCCATATTCACGGGAATAAATACCATTTTTACATTTATTTATTGGAAAAAATAAGTACAGTAAAAAAAAACATTAGAATTTTACAATATTTACAAACAGGTACACAAAACAAAATAACAAAATGATAAATTAACAAAAGAAAACGAAAATTGAATAAAGAAAGAAAGAAAGAAAGAAAGAGAAAAAAAAATATTGAAAAATTCTAACTCAGGGGCGGGATTAATGCCTAGGGCATTCTCTTCCATCCAACCCCTGTACAATTAAAATTCCTTTTCCTTTTCAACTTCAACCGAGTTTACATTCTGCTAGTACCTATACCTCGGTGGTGTAGTGGTCGCCTGTTAAACAAGAGTTCATGAGATCAATCCTGTACCTACGTAAATCCCTATTGAAAGACCTGTAGGTCTGTCAGACCGTCCGAGAGACCTAGGTCCGAAGCTTTTTCCGCCACACACGTTCTGACTCTCAACCGGGTCTGTCAGACTGTCTGAGGATGAGTGACTGACATAATTATAATGACAAGGAAGAATAAAAATAATACTGTGAAGGACTTTTTTTCCGTTTTTTTAAAAATATTACAATATTTCACCTCCTAAGCTAATTTCTAACTTATTTTAGAGGTGAGCTCCTCTCAAAAATTACATCAAATCATGTTTTGATTTGTTTTTTCTCAATTACCCTAACTACATAAAACCAAGAGAGAGCTGAGAGAGAGAGACCGGCACACACGTTCTAACAAAAAATTGAAAACTGGCCAAGTAAGGAATAGAGAAAGAGAGGCTGGGAGGAAGAGAGAGAGAGGGAGAGAGGATGGAAGGGAGGAAGAGAGAGGGAGATAGTGTTTAAATAATTAATTTCCTTTTCATCCCGGATGTAAAATGAACATTTACTACCATTCTCTCTCTCCCTCCTTCCCTCTCTCTCCCTCTCTCTCCCCCTCTTCCTCTCCTTCTCTCTCTCTCTATCGAAAATGTGTTTCATGCTCTAACATAGTACCTACACCTACCCTGTGTCGTGGTTTGTTTACATTATTTGCTACCCCTACTCAACCCTATCTTTCTTTTTTCTCCTCTTCTTCTTCTCCTCCTCCTCCTCTTCTTCTCTTCTCTTTCCCCTCTTATCTTCATCTCCTTCCCATTCTTTTTCCTCTTCCTTCTCGTCCTTTTCTCTTTCCTCCTCGCCTCTTTCCTCCTCCTCTTCTAATTCTTCTTCTCTTCTTTGTTCCCTTCACTTTTTCCTTCTCTCTTCCTCTTTCCCTTCATTTCTTCTTCTTCTTCTTCTTCTTCTTCTTCTTCTTCTTCTTCCTCTCTTCTTCTTCGTCTTCTCCCTCTCCTTCTTCTCCCTCTCCTTCTTCTCCTTCTACTTCTTCTTCTCTCTTCTCTTCTTCTTCTTTCTTCTTCTTCCTCTTCCTCTTCTTCTTCCTCTCTTCTTCTTCGTCTTTTTTTCTTCTTCTTCTTCTTCTCCTTTCTTCTTCTTCTCCTTCTTCTTCTTCTTTTTCCCCTTCCTTCTCGTCTCCTCCTTCTTCTTCTTCTTCTTCTCCTCCTCCTTCTTCTTCTTCTCCTTCTTCTTCTTCTCCTTCTTCTTCTTCTCCCGGATTTTATCCTGATGGGATAATGTTCGTTCTCGGAACGGCTGGCTTTCTCCTATCCTGTATTCCTTCTCTCTTCGACTTCGGGACGATAAGACCATAGCAGTTACAGTTCCCTCTGTTAAACCTCTTAAAAAAAAAAAATATTCAGTCATTAGAACTCATGTTAAACTAACAGCCACAGTTAAGTTCCATTTAATTTGTATTGGCTTAACAGGGCTGTTAAGCTAACGGGTTGTTTGAGGCTGGAAGGAAGGTTGGTGAAATCCACCATCAGTTTCTATATTTCCATTTTAGCAGGGGTCAATTTCTCGAAAGGAAAATACTCCTTGCCAGCCTAGTTAGCTTAGTTGGTAGTGCGTCTGCCTGGTAAGCGCTAGGCCGCGGGTTCTCTTCTTCTCCTTCTTCTCCTTCTTCTTCTTTTTCCCCTTCCTTCTCGTCTCTTTCTTCTTCTTCTTTCCCTTCATTTCTTCTTCCTCCCTTCTCCTCCTTCCTCTTCTCTTTCCCCTTCCTTTCATTTCTTCTTCTTCCCCTCTCGTCTCTCGCTTTCCACCCTATGCTAGATCAATACCAGAGACATTTTCCCCTCCTCCCCCTCTCTTTCTCTTTCCTTCTTCTTCACTTCCTTTACTCTCCTCCCCTTTCTCTCCCTTCCTCCCTCTTCCTCTTTTCTCTTACTCCCCTCTCTCTTTCTCTCTCTCCGCTCTTCTCTTTCCCCTTCCTTTCATTTCTTCTTCTTCCCCTCTCGTCTCTCGCTTTCCACCCTATGCTAGATCAATACCAGAGACATTTCACCCTCCTCTTCCTTCTCCCTTCTTTCATTTGCTTTACCCTCCTCCCCCCTCTCTTACTCTTTCCTTCTTCCTCTTCATTTCCTTTACCCTCCTCCCCTCTCTTTCTCTTTCCTTCTTCATTTGCTTTACCCTCCTCCTCTCTCTTTCTCTTTCCTTCCCTCTTCATTTCCTTTACCCTCCTCCCCCCTCTCTTTCTCTTTCCTTCTTCCTCTTCATTTCCTTTACCCTCCTCCCCCTCTCTTACTCTTTCCTTCCTCTTCATTTCCTTTACCCTCCTCCCCCTCTCTTACTCTTTCCTTCTTCCTCTTCATTTCCTTTACCCTCCTCCCCTCTCTTTCTCTTTCCTTCTTCATTTCCTTTACCCTCCTCCTCTCTCTTTCTCTTTCCTTCCTCTTCATTTCCTTTACCCTCCTCCCCCTCTCTTACTCTTTCCTTCTTCCTCTTCATTTGCTTTACCCTCCTCCTCTCTCTTTCTCTTTCCTTCCTCTTCATTTCCTTTACCCTCCTCCCCCTCTCTTACTCTTTCCTTCTTCCTCTTCATTTGCTTTACCCTCCTCCTCTCTCTTTCTCTTTCCTTCCTCTTCATTTCCTTTACCCTCCTCCCCCTCTCTTACTCTTTCCTTCTTCCTCTTCATTTCCTTTACTCTCCTCCCCCCTCTCTTTCTCTTTCCTTCTTCCTCTTCATTTCCTTTACTCTCCTCCTCTCTCTTTCTCTTTCCTTCTTCCTCTTCATTTCCTTTACCCTCCTCCCCTCTCTTTCTCTTTCCTTCTTCCTCTTCATTTCCTTTACCTTCCTCCCCCCTCTCTTACTCTTTCCTTCTTCTTCTTCATTTCCTTTACCCTCCTCCCCCCTCTCTTACTCTTTCCTTCTTCTTCTTCATTTCCTTTACCCTCCTCCCCCCTCTCTTACTCTTTCCTTCTTCTTCTTCATTTCCTTTACCCTCCTCCCCCCTCTCTTACTCTTTCCTTCTTCCTCTTCATTTCCTTTACCCTCCTCCCCCCTCTCTTTCTCTTTCCTTCTTCCTCTTCATTTCCTTTACCCTCCTCCCCTCTCTTTCTCTTTCCTTCTTCCTCTTCATTTCCTTTACCTTCCTCCCCCCTCTCTTACTCTTTCCTTCTTCTTCTTCATTTCCTTTACCCTCCTCCCCCCTCTCTCTTTCTCTTTCCTTCTTCCTCTTCATTTCCTTTACCCTCCTCCTCTCTCTTTCTCTTTCCTTCTTCTTCATTTGCTTTACTAAAGAGAAAGAGAGAGAGAGAGAGAGAGAGAGAGAGAGAGAGAGAAAGAGTAAGTAAATGAGAGAGAGAAAAATATAGAAGAAGAAGAAGAAGAAGAAAACTGTTTCCCTTTTAGTTAATCTCGTCTCGGGGTCGTATTAGTCATGGAGAGAGAGAGAGAGAGAGAGAGAGAGACAGAGAGAGAGACGGACACACACGTTCTAAGAACAAATTGAAAACTGGCTCTTCTTCTTCATTTGCTTTACCCTCCTCCCCCTCTCTTACTCTTTCCTTTTTCCTCTTCATTTCCTTTACCCTCCTCCCCCCTCTCTTACTCTTTCCTTCTTCTTCACTTCCTTTACCCTCCTCCCCTCTCTCTTTCTCTTTCCTTCTTCCTCTTCATTTCCTTTACCCTCCTCCCCCCTCTCTTTCTCTTTCCTTCCTCTTCATTTCCTTTACCCTCCTCCTCTCTCTTTCTCTTTCCTTCTTCCTCTTCACTTCCTTTACCCTCCTCCCCTCTCTTTCTCTTTCCTTCCTGGGAGGAAGAGAGAGAGAGGGAGAGAGGATGGAAGGGAGGAAGAGAGAGGGAGATAGTGTTTAAATAATTAATTTCCTTTTCATCCTGGATGTAAAATGAACATTTACTACCATTCTCTCTCTCCCTCCTTCCCTCTCTTTCTCTCTCTCTATCTCTTTCTCCCCCTCCCCCTCTCTCTCTCTCTCTCTCTCTCCTCCTCCTCTCTCTTTCCCTCTCCCTCTTCTTTCCTTCCTCTTCATTTCCTTTACCCTCCTCCCCCCTCTCTTTCTCTTTCCTTCTTCCTCTTCATTTCCTTTACCCATTTCCTTTACCCTCCTCCCCTCTCTCTTACTCTTTCCTTCTTCTTCATTTCCTTTACCCTCCTCCCCTCTCTCTTACTCTTTCCTTCTTCTTCATTTCCTTTACCCTCCTCCCCTCTCTCTTACTCTTTCCTTCTTCTTCATTTCCTTTACCCTCCTCCCCTCTCTCTTACTCTTTCCTTCTTCTTCATTTCCTTTACCCTCCTCCCCTCTCTCTTACTCTTTCCTTCTTCTTCATTTCCTTTACCCTCCTCCCCTCTCTCTTACTCTTTCCTTCTTCTTCATTTCCTTTACCCTCCTCCCCTCTCTCTTACTCTTTCCTTCTTCTTCATTTCCTTTACCCTCCTCCCCCCTCTCTTACTCTTTCCTTCTTCTTCATTTCCTTTACCCTCCTCCCCTCTCTCTTACTCTTTCCTTCTTCTTCATTTCCTTTACCCTCCTCCCCTCTCTCTTACTCTTTCCTTCTTCTTCATTTCCTTTACCCTCCTCCCCTCTCTCTTACTCTTTCCTTCTTCTTCATTTCCTTTACCCTCCTCCCCTCTCTCTTACTCTTTCCTTCTTCTTCATTTCCTTTACCCTCCTCCCCTCTCTCTTACTCTTTCCTTCTTCTTCATTTCCTTTACCCTCCTCCCCTCTCTCTTACTCTTTCCTTCTTCTTCATTTCCTTTACCCTCCTCCCCTCTCTCTTACTCTTTCCTTCTTCTTCATTTCCTTTACCCTCCTCCCCTCTCTCTTACTCTTTCCTTCTTCTTCATTTCCTTTACCCTCCTCCCCCCTCTCTTACTCTTTCCTTCTTCTTCATTTCCTTTACCCTCCTCCCCTCTCTCTTACTCTTTCCTTCTTCTTCATTTCCTTTACCCTCCTCCCCTCTCTCTTACTCTTTCCTTCTTCTTCATTTCCTTTACCCTCCTCCCCTCTCTCTTACTCTTTCCTTCTTCTTCATTTCCTTTACCCTCCTCCCCTCTCTCTTACTCTTTCCTTCTTCTTCATTTCCTTTACCCTCCTCCCCTCTCTCTTACTCTTTCCTTCTTCTTCATTTCCTTTACCCTCCTCCCCTCTCTCTTACTCTTTCCTTCTTCTTCATTTCCTTTACCCTCCTCCCCCCTCTCTTTCTCTTTCCTTCTTCTTCATTTGCTTTACTCTCCTCCCCTTTCTCTCCCTTCCTCCCTCCCTCTTTCTCTTCTCACTTACTTCTCTCTCTCCTTTCTTTCTCTCTCTCGGTTTCTCTCTTCTCTATAAGTATATGTAGCTAATGGGCCAGGTATGTGTTTTTTTATATGGTTTTCATTTCTGTTGCTCGTCAGTAAATTCTGTGCAATTTCCGTATCCACTTTCTGTGTTCAATCGGTCATGGTTAGTTCGGTGGTAATTTTTGTCGATGGTGGGCATCGAACCCGGGACCTTCTGCATAGCAAGAGCGTTACCACTGGGCTAACCGTGTCCCCAAAAAGAATTTGTTGAAGGGCAGAAATATCTATGAGATATAAACATAACACCTTGAGAGAGGTCCCACGAAAGACAAAAACTTGTTAAAGTGGGTTAAAAATTATAAAAAAAAGGCAAAGGACATAATAATAAATTGGGAATTTTAGATAAAGGCTAAAGGATTTTATTAGATAAAGACTGAAGTATATTCTATGGGGAACAGAGGCAAATTCGGCCTTTGTTCTGTGGCCCTGTCCAGCCGTTGTATAAATATTGTATAATGAAATATAATGATATTGTGGATTAGATATAGAACAGGGGTTTCCAACTTCCATGTGTATGCGGAATCCGTTGTTCCTCATTTTTCCTGCTCTATGACTTTGAAACATCACCGAAGTAAGCGCAACTGATCTATTGAGATGGTACCTATTCATGAGTCGCCTTTTTTCGTTAAAATTAGAAATCGATCAAAATCCTTTTACCTATGTATCTTGGAGATTCGGTTTCGTTTCGTACCATCGCATCGCACCGGTGAGGATTCTATCACCAAAGCTACGCTGTTGTTCAGAGGTGTACAATAATGAACGCGATACGCCCATCTCATTGCTATACCTATCCCCAAATTGGGACTGCCTTGATTTTTATGGAAGTGTTATATAACATCTTGATTCGTTCGACCCGTTTGATTTGACATTGCTTTTTAGCTAAATCCCCTTAGGGGTGAGCTATTCATTTTTTTTCTATTATTGGCAAGCGGCAACCCTTTCAACAGCCAAGGTCACATCAGGCGTTATGTCTGACCTTTTTCGTCAGCTCCTCCACCTTGATTCGTTCGACCCGTTTGATTTGACATTGCAGTCATTGCTTTTTAGCTAAATCCCCTTAGGGGTGAGCTATTCATTTTTTTTTTTCTATTATTGGCAAGCGGCAACCCTTTCAACAGCCAAGGTCACATCAGGCGTTATGTCCGACCTTTTTCGTCAGCTCCTCCATTGTCCTCAAGCGGCTGAGTGCACCCCGAATTTGCTATACACAATATCTCTTTTCCGAATTAGGTGCTTTGACCTTGCGTCAAGTCATGTCCACAAAAACCGCCCAGATTATCGCCCGCCGTGAAAAAGGTCCAAACATTACAATCGTGTGGTCTGTGTTGTAGCAAGTCCATCCCGTAGTATGTCCCTCGTCAGAACATAAATGATTTTTCTCAAGTGATTCGTTGCAATAAATTTCATTTTAATATTTTATGTAAAATTCTATTCCATGACGTGGTGGTTGTGAGTCATCCAATTTTTCTCAAGTGATTCGTTGCAATAAATTTCATTTTAATATTTTATGTAAAATTCTATTCCATGACGTGGTGGTTGTGAGTCATCCGAGCATCAAATGAAATCTTGAAGTGCTGAGTGCACCCCCACAATCATTTCTCAGGCTAAATACTAATTGTTCAAAGTTTGTAAGTTGAGCGTTGGTCGAATTTATTATTCCAGTCGAACCTGTCTAAGTGGGAAACCTGGATAAGTGGGAAGTGGAAAATCGAGGCCCCTTCATTTTTTACTAAAAACCTGTTTGTTCGAGCCTCTATAAGTAGGAATGGCTTTTTAATAGCGCCTCGGTTCGAGCCTCTATAAGTGGGAATTCGAGCCTCTATAAGTGGATAAAATCCGCCCCGGGCGGGAATCGAACCCGCGGCCTAGCGCTTACAAGGCAGACGCACTACCAACTAAGCTAACTAGGCTGGAGTAAACAAGGAGTGCTCCTTCGTTTTCGTAACTTTCGTCGGTCTGATGCGCCTGTTTTTCCGCCTCTTTTCTGTGTAGGTACTTTTAGTGTCTATCACGACTGTTCTACTACCTAACCTCTTCAAGGCTTTTAACACAGCAACGAGTTTTAAGTAAACAAGAGAACTGCTTCATATTTCAATACTTTGCCTTTCTTTGTAAATCAAACCCCTAAATACGAAGAAAATCCAGGGAATCAGTAAACAAGGAGTGCTCCTTTGATCCCATTTAAGCAGGATTTTTCCGGGCCGGCTGAGCTATGGCGGCTCAGGTTAATCTATGACCGCCCCTGATGGCGGCGAATAAATAAATTCAGCTCGTAATAAATACACACCATGTTGGTTTAAATTGATACTGCCAGACTTTGCGCTTTGCATGTTAAATTGATACTGGAACCGAAAAACAATAAACTCCAACAGGCTTAAGAAACAAATATGTAGTTTGAAATCGTGTGAACTCACAGAAGTAGGAGAGCTGTAGGTACACGGCAAATAAAAAGACAAGGTGCTGTGGCGCTCACAACAACACTCAACACAAATATAATCTTACATAGAAAACGCAGGTTCTCATTTCTCCACAATTTCCATCCGTTCTATTCAAAAAACCGTTTTATGCAAAAAGGGCAAAAAATCCATATTTCCCTTTTTGCACCCAGCTCCTCAATTTGTGTTCGGTTTTTGGGTGGGTGCATATAGAATTTTTCAAGTTGCATTAGGATTAATAGACTAATGGTTGAACATTACGAGTAGGTATGTCCAAGAAATATGGGTGGGTGCATATAGAATTTTTCAAGTTGCATTAGGATTAATAGACTAATGGTTGAACATTACGAGTAGGTATGTCCAAGGGTCTAAACTGAGGATTATAAAAATTTTATATTTTTAACTGAAGATACTTGAACTGACAGTTAAAACTGATCGTGAATGGCTGGATGACTAAGAGTTATCATAACATGTACCTAACTCATAAGTATGTATCTGCTAAATATTTAGTACTCAACTTGAATTAAATTTATGAACTTTGATAGGAATGAGATTATGTACGGGATCAATAGAATATTACTCTATATACTCGTAGGTAGGTACCTACATATTTCAGAAAAAATCTGAGCAGACCAAAAAATATTGAACTAGTAACGATGTGTAACTAACGACGTTTCATAATGATCTTCGGTCGTGGCCCATGACTAAGAGTTATCATAACATGTACCTAACTCATAAGTATGTATCTGCTAAATATTTAGTACTCAACTTGAATTAAATTTATGAACATTGATAGAAATGAGATTAAGTACGGGATCAATAGAATATTACTGGTATACTCGTAGGTAGGTACATATTTCAGAAAAAATCCGAGCAGACCAAAAAATATTGAAGTAGTAACGATGTAACTAACGACGTTTCATAATGATCTTCGGTCGTGGCCTTTTTAGTACTACGGACCTAGAGATCAGCAAATATGACAGGAAAAGGTTTAACCACCTTCTTGTAAATGGAATCATTCCATATTTTCTATAGCTTAACTTGAAAAGAAAGAGATTTGACAGAGGTAACTGTAAAGGTCTTACACTGAGAAGTCTCGTATATTTGATGGGTTAAAGAATACATACAAGTAACAGTTCAGTAAAAAGACCTTGCTTAACTAGAAAAAAAAGAGGGTAGATTATACAGTGATATTAAACCACCCTGTATAAATCTTTGGCCACAAACAATCTTTTCATGTTCCACTAAGTACATGTAGGTAGTACTTTTCGGGAACATTAATTGCTATTATAGGTATTTCTTCTTTTTTTTTTCTATTGTAGGAATTTCTTCTTATGGTTTATATTTATGATTTATATTGAAAGCATGTAATGTGTTCCAATCCACTAGACCCGAGTGACTTATAGGTACAGTAAACTCGACTTATACAGTGATATTAAACCACCCTGTATAAATCTTTGGCCACTTCTCTGACTCAAGGTATTGTGGGGGCTAGGGAAAAGGCAATAACCACTCTCTAGATACCAAAGGAGAGGAATTAATTCTGAAGTCTGATGTAAGATGTGCCACGTACTATTCTTGGGTTTTCTTTGTACCGGAGAGGTTTTGGAGTTAATCCCTCCCAGATAGCTAATCCCGAGAGAAGAAGACCAAAAAATCAGACCCAAAGTTTTTCAAGAAAAAGAGAGTTTCAAGAGAAAAAGAGAGTTTCAAGAGAAAGCACCTATTTATTTCTTTAAAGAAGAAATAAATAGGTAACCACTCTCTAGATACCAAAGGAGAGGAATTAATTCTGAAGTCTGATGTAAGATGTGCCACGTACTATTCTTGGGTTTTCTTTGTACTGGAGAGGTTTTGGAGTTAATCCCTCAGGCCAGATAGCTAATCCCGAGAGAAGAAGACCAAAAAATCAGAACCAAAGTTTTTCAAGAAATAATATTAATAAAATCGGTCTTTGAAGTCAGACTATGTTACTTTTATTCTTTCTAACATTAGTATCATGACCTCTCTTGCACCTTTAAATACCTAATGTTCTTACCATAACATGTAACATGACCCCTGACAACTCGAAAACATGAGTAACATAACCCTTGCAGCTTTAAACATTGTTCTTCTGTGCAGAACATTAAAGCATGACACTAACCTTAGTGGTGTGGTCTACCGTGTGTTTTAAAATGATCATGGTATTATTTCTCCTATATTTTTTTCCGCATCAATGGTTTTCCAGTTATAACTTTTGTTCCATTAATTTCATACTTTACATTAGACTCCTGTGGTCTGTGTCGTAGCATACTCATTCCATAGTATGCCTCTCACCAGATGGGCGAGAAGAGACACGATACCTACTTCCCATTTAGGTGCTGGTTCAACACGAGAACACCAGAAAGTAACCCGTTGAAATATTTTTAAACGATTACAATTTTTTGTCGATGGTGAGCATCGAACCCGGTACCTTCATGACAAACAAGTGCGCTACCACTGGGCTAACCGTGCTCTTCTAAGAATTTGTTCTAGGGTAGTAATACGATGTAATACCTATGAGCTAAACTTCAAAAGACAATAGAATAATTTGAGAATCTTATATTATAAAATCAAGATCCATTCACTCATTCACATTTCACACACTGATCTGAACCTGATCATTCCCACTCTACCGCTACTGACCATGGATATGATCCCTGTTGAGTCTCTCGATCATTTGCCGGAAATGGAGACGTTTAGTGTTCATCTGGTGAAAGACAGTCAAGGCCTGGGCATTACCATTGCGGGATATGTGTGTGAGAAAGGTATGTGTACTTAATTAGTAGTTATATAAAAGAAGAACACCAGTAACTCATACTCTTCATATTCCTTTTATGGTCTAGGTGTGCAATAAGAAAAGATTTTGCGAAAATCTAAACCGATCCTGAGATATGATCAATTTATGATCGCTGAAATCTCCATAAGAAATACACAGAGTTATGAGTGTAAGTATGTAGGTGGCTACCCCCAGGTAGCACTAAATCAGAGTCTGCCCCTAGATATGAGTGTAAGTATGTAGGTGGCTACCCCCAGGTAGCACTAAATCAGAGTCTGCCCCTAGATATGAGTGTAAGTATGTAGGTGGCTACCCCCAGGTAGCACTAAATCAGAGTCTGCCCCTAGATATGAGTGTAAGTATGTAGGTGGCTACCCCCAGGTAGCACTAAATCAGAGTCTGCCCCTAGATATGAGTGTAAGTATGTAGGTGGCTACCCCCAGGTAGCACTAAATCAGAGTCTGCCCCTAGATATGAGTGTAAGTATGTAGGTGGCTACCCCCAGGTAGCACTAAATCAGAGTCTGCCCCTAGATATGAGTGTAAGTATGTAGGTGGCTACCCCCAGGTAGCACTAAATCAGAGTCTGCCCCTAGATATGAGTGTAAGTATGTAGGTGGCTACCCCCAGGTAGCACTAAATCAGAGTCTGCCCCTAGATATGAGTGTAAGTATGTAGGTGGCTACCCCCAGGTAGCACTAAATCAGAGTCTGCCCCTAGATATGAGTGTAAGTATGTAGGTGGCTACCCCCAGGTAGCACTAAATCAGAGTCTGCCCCTAGATATGAGTGTAAGTATGTAGGTGGCTACCCCCAGGTAGCACTAAATCAGAGTCTGCCCCTAGATATGAGTGTAAGTATGTAGGTGGCTACCCCCAGGTAGCACTAAATCAGAGTCTGCCCCTAGATATGAGTGTAAGTATGTAGGTGGCTACCCCCAGGTAGCACTAAATCAGAGTCTGCCCCTAGATATGAGTGTAAGTATGTAGGTGGCTACCCCCAGGTAGCACTAAATCAGAGTCTGCCCCTAGATATGAGTGTAAGTATGTAGGTGGCTACCCCCAGGTAGCACTAAATCAGAGTCTGCCCCTAGATATGAGTGTAAGTATGTAGGTGGCTACCCCCAGGTAGCACTAAATCAGAGTCTGCCCCTAGATATGAGTGTAAGTATGTAGGTGGCTACCCCCAGGTAGCACTAAATCAGAGTCTGCCCCTAGATATGAGTGTAAGTATGTAGGTGGCTACCCCCAGGTAGCACTAAATCAGAGTCTGCCCCTAGATATGAGTGTAAGTATGTAGGTGGCTACCCCCAGGTAGCACTAAATCAGAGTCTGCCCCTAGATATGAGTGTAAGTATGTAGGTGGCTACCCCCAGGTAGCACTAAATCAGAGTCTGCCCCTAGATATGAGTGTAAGTATGTAGGTGGCTACCCCCAGGTAGCACTAAATCAGAGTCTGCCCCTAGATATGAGTGTAAGTATGTAGGTGGCTACCCCCAGGTAGCACTAAATCAGAGTCTGCCCCTAGATATGAGTGTAAGTATGTAGGTGGCTACCCCCAGGTAGCACTAAATCAGAGTCTGCCCCTAGATATGAGTGTAAGTAGACGTTTTAATCCTCGGTGGTGTAGTGGTCAAGGCGCTCGACTGGTAAACAGGAGAGCGTGGGTTCAATCCCAGCCGAGGTATGGAATTTTATCCTCAATATATTTTGATAATTTGACCATAATAATAGTAGTAGCCTACTGCTGGAGTAAAGGGACTTTTCAGTCCTATGCGAGCAGTATAAATATTAAATAAGCACTATTATTGTTATTTTAATCTGGATTACCCTTGGCCTATAGGCAGTCTAATTACTGGGCTTGTTTATTCGGCAATTGAAAAAAAGAAAAAAAAAAAAATATCCAACAGAGGCTAAAGATTATTTCTAAAAGAAAAAAAAAGTAGGATTGAAAGGCCGATTCCTACATAAAAAGTTGTGAAAAATCCAAATTTGAAGTCAAAAGGACAAATAAATGTCTTCAAAAGGTCAAAAATCTTTTATAGCTAGCTTGATTTCGTTCATTTTTTCTTTGACAGAGAGAGGATTTGAACCTGATCATTCCCACTCTACCGCTACTAACCATGGATATGTAATGTAATATGTAATATATAGTTTGAAAAGGAGAACCAAAAAAGTATAATTGAAGTTCTTTAAAATATATATACCTTTTGGTTCTCCTTTTCAAGTTGACCCACAGAACTTATATATAATGACTGCTGCGAGTCTCGAGTAGCTTCAGGTTCCGCCATATTGTAATTGTATTGAGGGAAATGAAAAAAATGTTTCGTAATTTCTCCTCTAGATGACGTCATGTTTGTTGAATTTCCACATTTTACCGTTTACCCCCACTCCTGACGCAGAGTGAACGTCAAGTTGACGCCGCATCCGCCGCATCGATGCGGCGTAGGAATGAAAAACAGCCCTATTGATCTTAACTCTGATTTGGTAAACCCCGCACGTTGTCCAGAACAAATCCTCGAGCCAGCGGTGGCACTTTGAATGCACCGGTTTCCGATATAAATCTTGAAAAATCTTAGGACAAATTTTCATCAGTAAATAGGTTCTTCAATAATTGATCTCAAGGTTAAGGAAAACCTAGACCCTTGACAAATGGACTGTGCCTGAAAGCTGAAAGCATGTGATGTGTTCCAATCCACTAGACCCGAGTGACTTATAGGTACAGTAACTCGACTTATAGAATTTTCTGGTGTTCTCGTGTTGACCCAGCACCTAAATGGGGAGTATTGTGTCTCTTCTCGCCCATCTGATGAGAGGCATAAAAGCTGAAAGCATGTGATGTGTTCCAATCCACTAGACCCGAGTGACTTATAGGTACAGTAACTCGACAAATTTTCATCAGTAAATAGGTTCTTCAATAATTGATCTCAAGGTTAAGGAAAACCTAGACCCTTGACAAATGGACTGTGCCTGAAATAATAATAATAATAATAGATTTATTGCTTACTTTCTTATTACAACAATCTTTTCATGTTCCACTAAGTACATGTAGGTATTGTAGGTAGTACTTGGGGACGATAAGACCATAGCAGTTACAGTTCCCTCTGTCAAACCTCTTTTAAAAAAAAAGAGTTTTTTGAAAAGGTTAAAATTAAATTTAAGTTCAACCTTCCACCAACCTCAGTGGTGCAGTTTCAAGTTCAAGTCAAGTCATAAAATTCATCTCGGTGTAATAATCGGGGGAACGATATTTGTGACAAGCATTTCAATATGCTTAACAGAATTGAAAAGTCCTTTCCTAATTTTGACCTTCCAAGCAAAAAGCTAAAACTATTGCCTCTAATTCTTTAGAATATTGTTTATTTCGCCATAAGTGCCATATTTCCTTGTTTTTTTGGTGCCATATTTAGGCCGAATAAGTGGCATATTCTGCCGGTCTCCGCTAAAAATCATTAAATTTTAGGCACGCTTAGTCCAGTGGTAACGCGCTTGCTTGCCATGCAGAAGGTCCCGGGTTCGAATCCCACCATCGACAAAAATTTGTACT